>NW_009660387.1:1644748-1750846 GCF_000708025.1 Charadrius vociferus | reverse complement strand
GAAGGCTGGGACCGGCGGGCTGCGCGAAGTTTGCTTAGCGGTGGTGTTTTACTATTCTTAATTTTCTTTTTATTATTATTTATTTTGGTATATGGAGGGCTGAAGTGGCATTGAATCGCTCGCTGGGCGCTCCGGTGGCAAAATCGCTCGGTTTCTGCGTGTTAAAACTAGATATGACTTCCCACGTGCCTGTTACTTAATTTCCTCTTAAGTGTTTAGGGAGAAAAAAAAAAAAGAGTATTATAGTTCATAGACATTACTCGCTTCAAGGTAGAAGTGTACTGATATTCGTAGTGTTAGTTTTTACTAGACTCCCGGTTATAGCGTGATCCTAGAAACTCTAAAGAAACCAAGTTGCCGTGTGAGTGCATAGAAAAATGTTTCTTTCAATTGTATTTGAATACGCTACATTAATTGTTGCTGTGAAAACTGCCTGTAAGTCAGATGGGAAACAGTAGTGCCTGTAATATATTGTAGACCTTCAGTATTGGTCCATAAGGTAGAGTGGATATATTATGTGACAATTGTAACTTATGGTTCAAATCTGCTGGTAACTTTCTGAGCTTTATTTTTACTTTCTTTTTGAGCTGTAACTTCTTCAAGATGCATTTAGAAAGTGCTTTGGTTACAGGTTAAAAGGTGTCATCCGGAGTACGCTCTTCTCAGTTGGTTCTGATGCATAAAACACTGGGTTTCTCATTTTTAAATCTCTTGCTTTCATCTGTCTCAATTCCCCCATGTGAGGGTTTCTCCAAAAAGGAAATAAAGAAACTCGCTAGTGTTGAGATTACATTTCTGTTATGAAGCTTGTCTTAATTGTTCAAAGGCCTTTCTCTCTTTCCTAATACAATTTTCGGAAGCTCTTTGAACAATGCTGTACATAAAAATAGAGCTCAAGGTTGTTGTGTAGCTAAATTTATTGCAAAACCTGAGTAGGAAACGTCTAATAAGAGAAGCAATAAAAAGGATAGATTTTGAGATAAGGGTGTCTTCTAGAGGCACTCGGTGCGTTTGCAAATGGGGACGATCGTAACCCAACTTCTGCTCTTGGAGTCGCCGCCTTTGCTCAGGTGTGGCCGGGCACCACCTGAGGAACGTGCTGTGTTTTCAGGCTTGAGCAAACAGCTCCGAGGTTCTGCGATTGTGGTGGGGCTGGGGAGCAGCTCCCTGCAGCTGGGTACGTTTTTACTTATAGATTTACCAATTAAAATTCCAGAGGAAGAATTCATAAGGTTAGCATTCTTGCCAGAGGTCCCCCCTCTCCCTTCCCCCTGCTTTCCCGAAAATAAAAAGCACATACTACTCTGCTTAAATAGTCAAAGCTTAAAAAAAAAAAAAAGTAACTGTAGTCGATTATTTAATAAAATGATCAGCCACCTCCCTCTGGGTTTCACTCACCTGTTTTGAAATACTTGTATGAGGTGAAGGCTGACTGATTTAAGTATAAACTAAAATTTTGGGAATTAAATAAACATGTTCCAGTCTAATTCTGTTTAGATCATGTCTGTTACTTGTATTTTGGTTTGTGTCATACTGTTGACTGTTCCAGTTTATTCATTAAAAAAAAAAAAAGCCAAACCCTTACATTTTGTAGTATATGATCTCACGCAAAACCACATTTTACGCTCATTCTGTTAGTATGTTTTTTCTGTCTGAGTTTTGTGAGCATATGTAATGAAAATATTTGTTCTAAAAAGAAAACACGTGGAATTACAAAATGCTGGGAGGGGGAAAAAATCTGAAATTAGAAAAGCCATAAGTAAATTTTGCTATGTATCATAGTGACTGTTTTTATTAATTATTGCAAGTGGTGGTGCTCGATGACTGATGTAGAGAAGGGCAGACATGAGGAATGCATAAAGCTGGCTTTTTTTTTTTTTTTTACGGTGACAGTTGTAGTCTGCGTCAGCTGGCATCTTAGATGCTGAAAGGGTTACGTGGTTGGCTTGCTTCTGCCCCTGGTTTATTCAGTTGTTTAGTAGCACTTCAGTGGTAGATGGATTCTGTGAAATATTTCGGTTGTGTAGACGGCAAGACATACGTGTGGAGATGCTTGCCTGTGTGATAAAACGGTGCTGAATAGTGTACCCGGAATTGTCAGATAACAGCAAATTCTGGACTCCTTATTAATTTTTATATTCTTAGACTACATGCTGGTGCATGCCGTGCTTCTCTCCTGTTTCATACATACACACGCACACCTCCTGGATACAGATAGCTTTTTTTCAACCAAATGGGGTTTCGAATGGGGGAGATCAGAAATTGTTCTAATAGCTACAATGACCTATGGAAACTCCCAATGCATGGTGTGTGCCCCCCCACCCCACAGCATCTTGAACTGGTTTAATTACATAGGTCATTTCAATGTCTGAATAGATTTCCCCCCACACCCCAAAACGTCGTGGTAGGGGGTTCCTTTTGGTAGTATTGTGGTTCGCCGTATCTTAAAACATTTCTCTTTCCCCTGCCCAGGACTTGTTTTTTGGGTTAGTTGTTATACCTCTAGATAGCCTTAACTTAGGGAAAACTTTTAATAGGCTACTTTTTTCCAGTCTTTGAGAACACGTTACATTTATTATATTGTAAAGCTAAGAAGGAGTTGCCCCTTGGTTAACTTGCCTCGACTGCAGTTCTTCAAGCAGTAAGACTTTTTCCCCCCCTTTATATTCTTCCCATGCTGAGGTTTGAAAACTGGATTCTTTATGTGGAAGCCAGTCTGTATCAATGCAGAAACATTTTGTTCACCCGTCTGTAACTTCTGTGCTGCAGATAGTTCTTCTGCACTTATACCTGTTAGAAATGCAGTGTAATATGACTGAAGTAGTTTTCCTGAGGGGGTGATCAGGCTATTATGTCTGACTTGATTTGTTCTTATGAATTACTTATCACAGCAAGAGCTGAAAAGTTGAACTGATGTTACTTGTTTCCTTGGGATTTGTGAGAAAGAGGAAACACCTCTCAAAATACACGTGTAAGAGACGTGGGACCTGTATAGGCTTGTGATAGGCTGATAATATTGCTTTAAATATCTTCTGAAAATTCTCAGTACCCAGAAATAAAAAAAAAAGTTAAACTTAAGCTACTGGATGGGCAGACTGAGGTGCAATATATATCTAAATACTTCTGTCTCCTACCCACGTGAAAAATGTAATCATAGTGACTTTAGTTCATTATGCCAAAACATCATCATGAACTCATTTCTGTGAATATCTGGTATTGCTCACAAAAGCTGATGAGCAGTAAAGATTTAAATAAGTGATTTACTGGTACAAATTGCAGTATCTTAGAAGTTCAACAGTCACAGGACAGAAAATCTGCTTTTATGACTCAGACGGATGAAGTAAAGTTTAAGAATGAATTGACTCAAGAAGCCTTACAGAGTTGCTGCATGGCTTTGAAGCTGGTGATGGAGCGATGACCTACAAATAAAAGGTGTGAAAATGAAAGAACTATATGGCACATAAGAGGTTCTCTGGACTATCATCCTGCCCAAAAGGCTTTGTTTTTTAAACAAATCCTGGTGGTTGTATTTCTAACCTGTTCTGAAAGCTATCTGACATGGGCATATTGTGCAATTCCCTGCAGGAACGCTTGCCTTCTGTAGGCTTGCCCAATAATAAAGATACTGTCTAACCCGACCCCTCCTAGTTGGTAAGTTTGAAATGCAACTATTTGCCCAAGAAGCTCAGTTTATACCTCCTTTTCATGCTGATATGCTTGTGCACTGTTATATCCCCCCACCGTCTCAAAGAATCAGATAGCTTTGTTGCCTAAATAGAGTTTGGGAAAGGTGGGACTGGGTATGGTTCACAGGAGAGCGCTGTCTGTAATCTCCTAAAAATTACTCTGTTTCTGGAGAGTCTGATTTCTTTTTAAAGGTGAAAATTTTCATCTTTGACTGTAGTATACAACAGCTGGATAACACTCATCTAAGTTTAGGGAAGAAGCTGTAGCTGTTCTTTTAGACAAGTATACGGTATTGGCGCAGCTCGTACTATGTATTATAAGATGGGGTATTGAACCAGGGAAACCGATGATCTGACACAATTATTGCCTGGAAACACTGAGCAGGCAGGATTTTTCTGAAGTGGAAATACTCGCCTACATTTTGTATACCCGTGTTCGGATTCTTACCTACCTCTAAAATGTGCTTTATTTCTCTGTTAGAGCACATAATGGCTGATCTGTTCTAATATTCACTCTAGAAATAAAGTAAGTTTTCTAGGCCAGAGTAGTTCTGTTGCAGGTTTTTGTTGTTATCTTACTGATCACACTCAAAAGCCATGCTTTTACCCTAGTGTTGTATGTGCGTAACTTAAAATATTTTTGCGTCACACTCAGCCATGCCAAACTCTTATTAGTGCATGCATCCATGTTGATAATTTCTTGGTGTCTCCAAAGGTAGATGAGGGAGAGGGGAAAAAAAACCAAACACCTTAGTTCTGAATATGTGAATGCTTATTTGTTACAAGAATACAGGCTTGCTTTTAGTACCAGACAGTGATGCAACTCTCCCAGTGAATCTGCAGATTGGAGTTATTCTCTACATAACGTGAAGTTAAAGTCAACAACTTGAAATGAATTATGTTAGCCTTCTAGTGGTCATTCTGAACCACATCTGTACAATAACTACACTAATGCATGTGTGACTATCTTTCTGCAGAGTTTGGGTTCATTCTTGCCTGTTGGCTTGTGCTATTGAAAAGTAATGCTCTGTAGTTATTACGTGATGAGATTTATCTGTTTCATAATCGTCTTGAACCAGTTGTTTCACTTTTCTTCACCGTCAGAAATACCTACTATAAATAGGTGCACAGTGCTGTGCAGTTTTGTAGCTGTCTTGGTCATGGTGAAACTGTGTTTATAAATCAGTGCTCATTGTAAGAACAACATCTGGTCTAAATTTTGCAGCCAGCTGTTCACACCTTAAGGAAAATGTCACAGGTCTGGATGACTTGTGAATAATTAAATATTTGTATTTTGCTAATCTTTTGCTGCCCTTGCCTAACAAGTGTGTGGTTGGGCAATAAACATGAAATGGTTTCTATTAGCAAATGTTGTCTGTATCTTCACTGAAAATAGTTGGAGTAGTTGTGGTTTTGAGGGGCCTGTTTTGCTTTGTCTCTTGGATTTGTATTGGGGGGGAACAGACCTTAAACAGAACCCTGAATAACACCATTGAAAATATTTAAAAGAGCAAACTTTTATAATGTTTGTACATAATCTCACTTTAAATTTCAGGCTTAGTTAAAAGGAATGATACTGTCATAAGGAAGGTTTGGCATCTGGAGGTGTGCTTTACAGAAGGGGATTTGAATGCTTTGAATGGGAGGAAAATCCCACGTAAGCGTGAATATATGATAGCATTCCTGGTTTTGTATAAAAACGGGAGATATTTGCCAGTATCCACCTGCAAGCACAAAGGGGAAGTTTGTGTGGTATCAAATTGGCAAAAAAAAAAAAAAGGTGTAAAATTCAGGAATATGATGACACAGAATACTTGACCATCCTGATTGTTTCAGGAGGCATCTAAAGAAATTAAAAGAATTCAGAATTTGGTCTCTTTTTCAGCTATTTCCTTAAATTAGTCGGCACATGGGAAGATTAAACTTTCAGGTAAATCCTGCAAGTTGGAAAAGTTCTAACCAAACTCATTAGTTAGTAAGATGACAACCTTGGCATGGGGTAGATGCTTATGTAGCATCAACAAATACGTAACTCTTCAAACCTATGGCCTTAGTTAGGCTTCTGAATGAATTAATGAGAGGTGTGATATGTAAGTACTCATCATTGATGGCTACATTTGTAGTACCACTAATCACTTATCAGTGCGTAATTCTTTCTAAATCAGTTGAATATGTCTCTTGAAAAGCTTGAGGTGCTTGATAAAGCACTGACTTCTCAATAGGTAAACGAGAGTAATAGTGTACTGTGGGATACAGTTTGTGCTTTGGGGATGTGTGCTAGTAGTAATCAGTTTGCACTGTGGTTACTAACGAGCCTCAAAAATGAAGTCTGCGCTTGACGTGGTCCCTAGTGAATGAAGAAAATTTGTCATTGAGAATTGGCGTTTCCAGCTTACCTCTAACAATAGCAAAACCAGCCTTCAGGATGCCAGCTCCCTAAACGGGCAGGTATTTTGTCGGACTAAGTGCCAGATGTGCCTGGCGGGGTTCGGCGGGCGCAGTAGGCACAGTGCTGCGGCACGGTTCGCTGCAGCTGAGCTGGAGCCCTGGCCGAGAGAGAGCTCTGCCCCTCCGCCGAAATTCCTCAGGGAAGGAAGGAGTGGATGGGAGGCCTCCCTCCCCACAAGCAGCTGTGGAATGAGGATGAAATCCAATGTTTATTCTTTCTTCCGGAAACTATAGGAAATGTAGTGCTCGTGTAAGTTGCATAATAGTATTTGCAGTTGTGATAAGGAGAGCCTGAGTAGGGCGCAAGGAGAGTGAGATGTTAGACAGTCTGATGCTCTCGGAGACGAAAAACTGCAGTACGGGCTATCAAAGCATTAAACTGCTTTATCAGGGAACTGCCTTGATCCTTGCTTAAGGGGATTTTTCTTCCTGTTTGTGAGCATCTTTAAAAAGGTTTTGACCTATGGTTAGTAGGTGTCAGCTAAACCACGCTGCAGTCCAGCGTCATTAGCACTCGGGAGTAACTGTTGGTGCAAGTACACAAGAGGATGTGCCCCGTGGCTGGGGTGAGGGACTGGAAGTCATGGAATCATAGAATGGTTTAGGTTGGAAGGGACCTTGAAGATCATAGAGTTCCAGCCTCCTGCCATGGCCAGGGACACCTCCCACTAGACCAGGTTGCTCAAAGCCCCATCCAGCCTGGCCTTGAACACCTCCAGGGATGGTGCTTCCACAACTTTGCTGGGCAACCTGTTCCAGTGCCTTACTACCTTCAGAGTGAAAAATTTCTTCCTAATATCTATTCTAAATCTACCCTATTCCAGTTTGAAGCCATTCCCCCTCATTCTATCACTATATGCCCTTGTAAAAAGTCCTTCACCATCTTTCCTGTAGGCCCCCTTTAGGTACTGAAAGGCTGCTATGAGGTCTCTCCAGAGCCTTCTCTTCTCCAGGCTGAACAACTCCAACTCTCTCAGCCTCTCTCACAGGAGAGGTGCTCCAGCCCTCTGATCATCTTTGTGGCCTTCCTCTGGCATTCCAGTCAAGTGACTGGTTTGTTTCCACTCTGCCTAGTGTAGGCAACCTCTTGGTGGATGTTGTCTGTGATTTATTTGTCTTTTTTTTTTTTTTTTTTTCTTTTAAAGGAGTTGCTCGCTTGAATGCTACCGATTGTCCTGTCTCTTCCACTGTTGTCAGCTCCAGGAGTCTAGCTCTGTTTTGTAATGCTTGGGTGTCTGAGAAGCTGAAATGACTGATGATACCCAAGCTCTCTATCTTAGCATATGCAACATAACAATGCTACCCTTGGTCAAAGAAGTGCAGTATGAGTGAGACGTCTTAATAGCGGCACTGCTTTAGCTGGGCCATCACCTGCCTCTCTGGAACTGCTTAGAAACTCTTGGTTGTGGAATACCAAATGGGTCTCCCCAAGACCTTCTGTAATACAGCAGCTGGAGCTGGAGAAGGCAAAATCTCACTTCACATTCAGAAAACCAAAGTGCTTTCTCACAGCTGGTTTATGGCTGTGGGAAGAATCATAGAATGGTTTAGGTTGGAAAGGACCTTGAAGATCGAGTTCCACCCCCCCCTGCCATAGACAGGGACACCTCCCACTAAACCAGGTTGCCCAAGGCCACGTCCAGCCTGGCCTTGAACACCTCTCGGGATAGGGCCTCAACAACCTCTCTGGGCAACCCGTTCCAGTGCCTTACCACCATCAAAGTGAAAAATTTCTTCCCAACGTTTAATCTAAACCTGCCTTCTTCCAGTTTAAAGCCATTCCCCCTCGTCCTATCACTACATGGATGGTACTCTGAAAGCTATATGCCATCTTAGTGAAAGTACACTGATGTCAGGATGATGCTCAAAGTTGTAACGGCCCTTGCCGGTTTTGTTCAGCCGTTTTCAGTAGGCAGAACAATGGCGAGGAATGGTTCACTTCCGAATGTGAAAGGCGATGTCTTGTCTCCTAGTAGTTACATTACTAATAGCAGCAAGCCTGCTGTAGGAGATATCTTTGTGCGAGAAAAACTGAAATGTACCACTTGTTTCTTATGCCACAAAAGAAACCTCTTATGACTGTTATCCTATCTAGATGTCTATTTCTTGAAAATGATGTATTTTAGTAGCTCTGTTATATGGCAAAAATTCCTCTGAAAAAGATACGTGGATCATATAGGAGCAAATGAGTACAGAAGGTGGCATTATATTTGAATAAGAAACCTGTAATTGCTTTTGAACTGTGAAGTACCATGGCATGTCTTGTTCTCTTGTTAGGTACAGAACACATCTGCTCTATTACCTGATCTGGTAGGGAGGAAAAAAAGCTGTATTGACAAGCCGAGTGCTGTCTTTTCCCCTGGGCTTTCTGCCCAAAGAGTTGCATGTTGTAGCCAGAATGCCCCTCAGTAATGTGTAGCTTCAGGAATTATGACCAGTTTGGTTTTGGTACTTTCAATATATTTTTGCTGCCTGATAAATTGGCCTACTGGAACTTTCTAACTTCTTGGCTGAAGTTAAGAGCATGTAATTCTGTGGTGGAGGAGCAATATGCAATTCAATACCACATAAGTACACATCAATTAAAAAGTGCCTAGATATGGGCAGGGAAGCTTAGTCAAATATTCCTTTAGGGGAAAAAAAACAAAACAAAACAAAACACTTGCATGTTGTAGGTAAAGCTACTACTTCATGACAGCCCAGAGAGCCAAAACCATTGAGGAAACTATTCCTGGGATGTCAGGTTAACCTTTATGTAAAGGGTTGCACTCAGAAGCCCAGTTAGATAAGAGCAGTGAAGGCTCTAATGAATATCCTGAGCAGCGTAGTTCTGTCGTCAGACCAAAGGTGTTTTCTTGGAATCCAGCATTTACTTCCCCTAATGGTTTGGTGCAGAGTTGCTTCTTTTGGCATCTTGTGCTTGTAAGTACAATTTTTATGGAATTTAAGAGATAGGTCTTACACTTTTAGGATGTGTTGATAACCAAAATTGTTAAAAGAGCTTGCTTAGCAGACACCTTGATTTAAAAACAACACACCCACTTCATTGTGATGCTATTCATGGAAATGATTCAGTGCAGTTTCGGTGGGTTTAAACAATGGCTTAGTGGCACACCTATTTTGTAGAAAGCTGACTTTAAAATGGGATGCCTGTTTTCTGCAAGTCTATACATAGCTAACAGCCGCAAGGTGATACTTGGTAGTATAGATGTCCTGTGCAGAGCCTCCTTCACTGCATACTATTTTCCCATGCACTGAAGATTGCCAAGTGAATTGGAAACATTGGAATGATTTGTTGGGTCCTTCAAGTTTCATTTTCAGAACTGTTTTATCTCGCAGTAAAACAGACCTAGGAATGAGTTGATTCACACACAGTATGTACATTCAAGTCCACTTGAAATGGTACACTTAATGGGGTTTTTTTTTTGCACTCTACACACAGGTTGTAATAGCATGCTAGCTCATTTATCTTTATCTCTTTGTTCATGGCCAGTTTAAGTTGCAAATAGTAAAATACACTGTGCGGACCTCGCTGTCTTGAACTAAGCTCAGAGTAGTAAAATACACTGTGCGGACCTCGCTAAGCTCAGAATCTTCAGTTCTGTGCATAAATTCGTGTTCAGAAACAGAAATAGTAGAGCTGGCAGTAAGTGGCAGCCTGTAGTGATAAAGAGGTGTTGTGAGCACAGCTTCATGCAGAGCTCTGGCATATCAATACAAAATCCCTACCTGAAGTCTCAAGCACAATGTGAATTTTGCCTGCTTTATCCCTGCCCATGTGCATCTTGGGCACACATCTGAGAGTGACTGTGCAGTGGATGGGTACTGTACAAATGAGTCAGTTCCTGTTCCTTTGGCTGAAGCTTCGTTAGGAGTTCTCAAAAAAGTATTTCAGAATGTGGATGTGGTCAACATAGTCATTTTCCAGGCATCTTAGAGGAAACCCACATCAACTGTGAAAGTGAACTTTGAACTCCTCTGTCGTGCCACTAACAGAACTCGAGCGGTGCTGGATGGGAACACTCGTTTACTACCATCTACATCTCCCCTCACGGTTCGCCCTTCTTGTCCTTGAGATTAAGTGCCCAGTTGTTTTTCAGGAGAATTTCCAATGATGTGTCTGTGTATGACTGATTCACTACTCCAGCAGTGCTAGATATGTAGTTAGAAACGCCTTCTGACAAATTTTGGGCCGCAGTTAATTGTTCAGGACACTTAGATAGTACTGTAAGCAGTTAAACCCACCAGAACCTGTAGTGCTATTTCCCAGTTGTTACGGCAAGCTCTGGTACAAAACACTTTACTTGTACTGCACCTCCTAGGAGTTAATATATAGCTTTAGCAGAGTAAGGTCTCTTGAAGACATCAATTATTAAAAGGGGGTCTCTTTTTTTGAGATGTCAGATGGATTACTTTCACTGAAAATGTTTGTCTTGTACTCTGAATCTTTGCCTGTTTACTAGCTTATTTTTAAACAACTTTACAATAGTCTTCCTGACTTATGCAGTGGATTTTTTTTTTACTACTCGTGATTATGTACACATTATGCAGGCGATGAATACGCCAGGATCTAGGCTTTGAATGGCATTATCTCCAAAATGACTGTTTTAATACACTTCCTGTAGTTTATTGATATGTGCAACTCTGCCATCTAATTGTTACCTTGTGCTGATGTTTGTATTCGTATAGTGCACTGGATTTCCTCATCGGTTACCCAGTGATGCTGCATGAGGCATTCTGCCAACAAAAGGGATGTTTCCCCTGAGAGCCTTTAGAAGGCCACTATGGTGGGATGGTAAAGCAAGTCTCAAAATGGCAACATACGCTTCATTTAGAAGAAAATGCTACTACACAGATGATGGGGGGAAAAAAATTTTGAATGTGTGTTGGAAAATATAACTCCCAGGCCTCTTATCTGGAAACCTGTGCATTATATACAGTGCTAACTGTGCTTTATAAGTAGAAAACAACTGGAGTGGAAAAGCTGCGTTATCCATAACTCTAAAGGTTGTAAATAAGTGACTCTACTACGAATGTGTTTACCCTTCCTTACAGTTTTTGACAGGGAAAAAGGGATTGTTTCATGCCTTACTTCACATGTTCACAGCAGTAGTTGTGAATTTCTTATGGCCAGAGAGATAAAAAGTCTGAAGGTGATCATGCCATTAGCTGACATTTAATGGGAAGTCAAGAGTGCCTGTTGTCCTTGCTGCCTATCAGAAGTGTTCATGTGCGTGGTTTTGTGCTTTCCCCCCTCACCTTTAGAAAAGAGTGGGGATTAATGCGACTGGCTATTTGATCGTGGTTTCTGTGTTACTGCTGTGCCTTACAAAATATGAGGTGTATCTAGACTTTACCAAATGGTTTATTGGGACAAATCTACCTGGTGTTTTTGAAATATGCTTTAATAATAGTTAGACTTTAAAACCGCTATTATACTACAAAGACATCTTTTGTTTTTCTTCTCATCTGATATTAAGAATGAAAGTATACAGTGTGAGATCTGAATTTAATAAGGCCACATTTAAGTTTTTAGTGTCATCTTGACCTGTAATAGGAATCCCATTCTAAATGGTTTGCTTCAAAGATTAAATTTGATTGCAGTAATGGATCTGACACATTCCTGACTGTTGTGCAGCTTATTTTGCTGTGAATGTAATTTTCCTTCTTCAGGTAACCTTGCTTTTAGATAAACTACTGTGAATGAATATAGAACTCTCTGCCACTTCTCTTCTGTGCTTGTGACAGAGATAGCTACTGATTTTTATTTTTTTTTAACAAACAAAATGTGTAGTGTCATACTTATGTTAGTATGTCTTCCAGCTGTAGAGAGATGGAGACCACTCATTAAACCATCTCTGTTCTGAAGCGCAATCTTCATTCACAATACCGACGCAAATGCATATGTGAAATGGTCAGTCTGTATCCTCTGCTTGATAACTCATTCTTACTCTTAAGCTGGTTTTGAGTTTTGTGCTTTTGAAATGTTTATAGTGTTCAGATGTGCAGTAAGATTTTGGTTTGGTTGGTCATCCTCACTGTCCTGTTTGGATGCTTGGTCTTTAAAACTCTACCTTTAGAGTGTACTCTGCCATCGCGTCTTCATGCTGTATCTTTGGGAATGAAAAAACCCTTTTGGGTAGAAAGTTACTGAGTTGGAGCAGGCCCAATTCAAAAAGGCTTTCTTGTTTACACTAGTATACTGTGGGTAATGCAGTACTTGAATACCTTAAAGATACTTGGAATAAAACAAGCAAACAATCCTACGGAATTCACAAAACTTCCCAGAGGAATACTTAGGGCTTGCTCATGCTCTGCAATGGTATTCTAAGAAGTAGGAATAGATAATACTTGTATTTAAGATAAGATGTCCTATTAAGCAGCTGAATTTAACGATGACTAATGAGTGGCCATTGCAGTAAATCAAAGTGGATTAAATAGGTCAGGTATAGCCTGTGTTTCTATCATGTAGTCTGTAGTCACAGTCTATTTTGAGTTGGTTTTTTAAGTGTGTGTTAGGAACCAGGAATAATGGCTTCTCAGCAGAGTTTCCCACTTAGAGACTGAAATCCTTCCTGTGTATATCGTTGGCCCTTCATGCACCCTTGAAGTAATGCTTAGTTGGACCAGGTCAGGAGTCCTTATGAGAAGCTCCACTTAAGATCCATTGTAATGTTGTGTTCTACACAACATTAGTTCTGTTGCTTTCTAAGAAGAGCTGCTCAAATTGCAGAATAAGTTTAGTCACTGTCCACCACTACACGCTGTAATGGTGAGGTGTTAATCTCCAAGTTTTGGTAGCAGATATTGCTTAATATACAGTTCAAAACTGAGACCATCTTGTGATTTGTGTAGACTACTGTTCTGTCATAACCTTTTAGTAATCTGTACAAGATTAAATATTACCAATATCTTGTATTATTCAGGATTTCCCTTCAATAATCCTTTTTCTTTTCTCAGTATTATGAATTTCTGTCACCATAGTCTCTGCCTGCCCTGAATAAATTTGCCACCTTCATTCTAAGATCACCTCAGCGAAGGACAATATTGCTTCCCATTTGTCTGTGTGGATGTATTTTTGAATCTCTGAATATTCCTGAGATTCTTGAGGTATCTCATCCCAATGAATTAGATACTCAAGTGAGTTACCTTTTTATTCTTTCCAGTTAAGTTTTATACAGCAACTGTCCTTGGCTAATTTTTGTCTTTTTCTTGGAGATGGTTTAAAAACAGTTCACCTCATGGAAAAACTAGAAGATAATCTTGGCAAGATTGTGAGTGGGTAAAACAGCCTGGGGACTGTATCTACTGTGAGAGAAGATGCTTCTCCAGCTGGTTCCTCCTTTATTCTATCTCATGGTAGTTTTATTACTTGCAGAAAATATTTCCACAAGTTCAATCTTCTCTTTCAGCTTCTGTATTTTCCTTTTGGAGAAAGGGATAAGAAGTTCAATCCTCATACTACAGTGTGGTCACATATACTTTTTGACCTATTAAGTTTGTGGCTTCATGGTTTTTCTTCAGTATCCTATTTATGTCCCTCTTCCAGTACTAGGTTTCTAAACTATGCCGAAGTCATCTTTCTATGTTACAAGTAGCCTTTAATTTATCAGTATTAGTAGTATTGTCAGCATTTCTTGCATCCTTGAGACTTAGCCCAGACTTTTGTGCCTTTTTGCCTTAGTTATTGTGACATTTTTCTAAAATCTTACCGATTAGTAGTCAGTAAGTACAGAGTGCTTTTGCACTGATGGATGCAGCGACTTGTTTTGCCTACCTCTTAATTATCTGTATGATGTCAAGCACGAGGGGGTGGTCTGGCTCTGACTTGCACTTGCCACTCAAATGTTATAGCTTTATTAAACTACTCAGCTGATGGCCTGTGTAGTACGGTCCCAGATCCAGTTTTTCCGCTTAAATGCTTAAAGGTGGTAAAGTAGTACTGCCAACCATCTCTCTCCCCTGCCAATGTACTCATTTGTCCACGTTTACCTACTTTCATCTCTCCAGTGCTAGCAAGTGTATGTGTCTGTATATTTATATATGGGGAGGGCGCAGGGGATCTTCATTTAAATGGTTGTTTTGGTAAGACACAATCTTCTTGTTTCCCTACGGACCCACTGTCCTCTTGTGTATTTTAAAACTCCTCTGCCGGTTAAATTGTAAAGCTAGATCTGTGTGATTTCTTTCGTGATGTGCTTGGGAGTACCAGTTTGGAATAAGAAATTTAGTATCTTTAATAGCATTTATCAGCTTTGATGCCACTGTGTCCTTTACACATCACTATATCTGCTTCCTCTTAAGTTAAATATAGAATATTGCCTATCTAGAGCTGTGTGAATTGGTGTTGGTAACTTGCGTGTGACTTGTTGGTGTGTATTACTTCATGCAGATTTAATATTGGTAAATATTAGCCCTGGTTCTGTAGAATAGATGTCTATTTTGGGAAGGTTCTTAGTGCGTTGTACCTGTTGCTCTTCTGCTGAGCTTATTTCTCTTCACCATTTATGGTCTAAAGGAAGCAAAGTCATGTGAGCTGTGGGATAAACATACGCATTTAGGTCTCTGTGGCATAGTAGCATGCTGTTGTCATGTGATAATCTTCAGGCAAGATAAAATGTGTCCCTGGCTTTAAGTGTTAAGAAATCTTTACAAGAGAAATCTAAAAGAATTGTGATCCTTATTGTTAAAGGATTGTTATGAGGTGCTTCATCTTCTAAATATTTTGGAGAACGCTTACCTAGAATACCAATTCTAGTTTAATTTCAAATTTTCTGAAGACCTTAACTGCATCTGTACTGTAATCTGGGAGTTATCTTTAGATTTCCAGGCTTCTGAAGGCTTTAATGTTCCCTAATGATTTTATTTTTTTTTTTTCCAGATTTCCACCTTAACACCACTTAAGATGTATGTTTTTGTTGAAGTTGTAGACTCTGAATTTTCTTAATTTACGAGTGGATGATGTAACACTCAGACTTTCCTAACACATGCAACTTGCCCATTGTGTTTCCAGAGTAAAGTTTGTTGCTGTGTAAGATAACAGGTGTGACACCTTGGGTGGACTTGTTCTCCTTTTTTGTTGGGATGGTTCTAGCATTTACCAGGGGAAGGAAGGTGGCTGTCATCTTACTGCATGTCTCGGAGGGAGAAAGAGAGTCCCTGAGTCATAAGGCAAAACAATGTCCAAACCATGCCTGTAGCCCGGGTTCCCCATCCTACAGGCTTACAATAGTTGGTTTAAAACTTGTATCTAGGTATTCCTTGTATCATCTTTCCCCAGCTTATCCAGGTCTGCTTGGGAGGTTGTTTTCCCTATAGAATAGTAAAGTGATCAGAAACAGTTTTAAAGTTCACAGCATAAATGTACTAAACTTCAGATTCCACTTGGTTGAAAGTGGGGTGTGGGGAGGTGTTTACCTCCCCCAATTGAGTTCAATTCACAGGAAGGCAATTATGAGGAGCGGGTGGGGAACAGGACAGTAAATGGATTTATATTTGCCACCCTCCTACTGTGTATTAGGGTGTGACACAGGACCAGGTGGCTTTGTAGCATCGTCTCCATAATTGAATAATCAAGTGCCTTATATTGCGAAGTTCAAGTAACATACGAATGCTGTTCTCCTCTGAAGTAAGTACTAACTGCACTTGGAAGAGTAATTATCTTTAAAGTAGGTCCTTGAGGAGTATACAGAAGGATCCCACTGTCAGCGCTGGGAAATAGTCTTAGGAATTGTTGCCACTCAGCTTGTTATCCAGATCCTGGATCAAACTTGTTTCATCACTGGCATGCTTTCACTTATTCACTAGGTTGCCATTTCACATTGATATTTTCTTTCCCGGGTGTTCTCTGCATGCGGGTATCCAGCATGAATAAATGACAGTGTTAACTAAAGATGAGGGCCCCTGTTTTCCATACAGACTGGGCACTATGCAAGTTTGAGCTGCATGATAGCTTGAATTGAATTGCATAGTAAGGACATAGTAGGGCTTTCAGAGCCCAATCATCAAAGACACTGTGCTCTAGGGGTATTGGGAGAGGCTTGTTTGAGCAACTTCAGCTGGCATCAGAATTTAGTAGTATGTGGTTTTAATCTCAGGTGAATCATATCTGCACTAAAAATGCAGTGCTTTGTGTGTAACCCATTTATTTTCTGCTCATGTTTCGGGTGGATTGCTACTTAAATGGTTAATATTTGACATACTGGGGGTGTGCTGTTGCAAGGTGCACCCTGTTTAGAAAATTAAGCTAGCTAAAGATCTGATCAAATAATTCTTTGACACTTGTTGAATCTTGCTTAGCGTCTCTGCTACGACAAAGTTGATATGCTGTGAGCACCAACTATTTGCCTCTTAAATGGCTGGGTGGGCCTGTTCCATATATGTGCTACACCTTGATGTATGCCCACGATACCCCAGCGCAGTAGGTCTGGCAAACCTGGGCTGCTGGCGGTCCCTGACCCCTGCGCAGGTCTGGGTTAAAGAGAGGAACCTGGGGGCACATGGCTTGTCGGGGGAGTGGGGCTTTCCTTTCACTTTCCACCTCTTTTCTCCTTGGGCAATCTCCTGCCCTGTAGCCCTGCCTTGCGCTTAGAAACACTGGGTTTGTGTCCGTGCAAGCAGATCTAGGTGTAGGTGTTCCTGTAATACCATTAGCGTGCAGAAAGCTCCTCTTGGAAAGAACTGGGCTGGAATCCTCTGGCAAGGTGTTTGTTGAACACCGTGGACCTAAACAGAAACTTAACTGGCACTGTTTGCTGTCTTTATATAAAATTACCTTACTGCTCATAAAACTGTGAATAAGTTAATTCAGATTCTCGTGTTATATTACCGTCCAGTGGACTGGGGTATGAGCACTTACTAACAATAGCTGACAGCCTAATGCTACTCCTTAACAGAACAGCATGGTCCTGATGCAGACATTATAGAAAACAAGTTCATTACTTCTTAGCATACAGAAGCCTCTAGTTTAGGAACCTTAGCTCATGCTTATACCCTTCCGTGGAAGCTTTGTGCCACTTTTCAAAGTTGTAGGCTCAGTTATTCATTATTCCATCAATTTTGGTGAACAGTTTGCTTAACTCCATATCCAACCTATCTTATTTATGCCTATATAACTTATTTTGAGTTGTTCTGGAGCCTTTTTTTTTTGCATGCTAAAATAAATAATTATTTACAGCATCCTTTATGGGTTTTTACAACTAAGCCAGTTTCTTATCTATTTGTATCAAATCCTTCAAAGACTGTGTCTGTGAAGTCAACTCAAAAATAGGTCCTGGTTAGAGGTAACTGTGTTTGCGTTTATCAGCAATTAAGCTTTAAAAAAAAAAAAAGCTAGTTAGTTGGCCTCCAAGAATGCAAGTGGTTTTGCCTTTAGGAAGGTGTTTTAGAAGGCTGTGCCAACTTTATACCTCCCTAGGCTTGCTCGTACTAGTGTTCTCTGGCAAAGCAATTAAAAAAAAATCTCTTGGGCAGGATTTTCATAAATCTATTCAGTCCAATCAGAAGCTTCACTTAATGGAGCAATGTATAAATAGTGCGGAGAGTCAAGTGACCATCAGCTGGTCTGAATGGGTTTGACCACTACAGTCACAGGGTCTGAGGTATGCGGGAGCTGGGATCACTGAAAACATGCTTTGCTGCAGAGATATCCTGGCTCTGGCGTAATTATGTAACTGCAGAGGAATTCATGTGCGTAAGAATGTGTTTTAATTAGACACCTGTATTTAATGTTGCTTTCACATTCTGTATCATTACTGTGTGCTTTTAGAGAAAAGAAAAAAAAAAGTTACTGCCTCGGTTAACTTTCCCATGTCATTAAGTAGCGCGTATTGCAATGCATAGCTGAACTCCACAATTATGCATTTCCTTTATAAAGTGTATGGCTACTCGGTTGAAACAATGCACTGATCTGTTTTACTGAATTCAGAACTTAAGACATGATGGCTCTTTGCCTAAGTTCATATTAGGTAATTAGAAGTTCTTGGCATGCTTGGTAAATACTGAAATTCCATTGTATTGTGCATTAAGTGTGGAGAAATATTTCTTCAATTGCAGTGCCAGCGCACTGAAATAACGCGTTTTGGCTGTCCCTGGTGATGGCTTTATTAAATCTCGGTGAAACTGTCAGCGCTGAACTTGCAGAGATGCTGGCTTGCTTTCTGTTTGGGAAGGTACTGAAGCCAACATCCAGGTAATGACTTCTTTATTGAAAGCATCCCCCAGCTCCACTTATAAATATCACAATTACGGATTCTAAGCAAACTAGTAAAATGGCATCTATTTCTTTGTGTTCAGTTCATTTGACACCAGTGGCAGCGCTGTCTGGAACAAAAAAAGTTTACCAAATTCAATAACTTCATGGGAAGAGCTATTGTTAACACCCAAGTAATTCGTATTTCTCTTCTTCCTTCCCCACCTTCCTTGCTCTTTGTACTGAAAAGCTTTCCCCTCTTTTCATTACAGATTTTAATGCTTGTCAATGCTATCCCTGTTCTTACAACATATTAGCCCATGACGTGACTCTCTCCCACAGCAAAGCTGGTTGGTTGAGGACCTGTTTGTTCTCTTTCCTGTCAATTCAATAGCTAAGCCTTTGATTAAAAAATTGAGTTACCGGCTTTATTCAAACTGGAAAAAGTATGGTGGTGTATGTATCAGTTACCTTTCTTGCCTTGATTGATATCCTTAAAGATCATTCAGTTATATTAAATGTATCTTGATTCAGCAAGTAAAGGTAGGAGTCTGTTAGGAGGTGATTCACCAGTGTTCCCAGTTACCTGCCCTTGTATTTGATGCACAACAGACATCCAGTAGGTTTTTTCCTAATTTTTACTTGATCTGGTGATTGGGCTCAGTTGCCTCTTGCATTTTTGGCAAGAAACCTTTATATTAGTACAGCTCACCAGTGTCAAAAGCTTCACCTGTTGGTTTTATAGATGGCAGATGGTGGGTGGGTTTTTTTTCTCAGTAGCTTTGTATTTCTTGCTTTCATGAAGCGATAAGACTCCTATCTGCACAAATACCAAACCTCTGCTCAGCTGGCTCTGAGGATCCCTGGCCCCAGGCTTATGGCCCAGCTTGGGACTTCACGTGACATATGTGGAAAGAGCTCCCGCATCTCTTGAGGTGTCCACAAACGAGTTCTGGCCTTGAAGTGAAGAACCCTTTGTCTTCTGAGGGGTTTGCCCCTATCCCTGCAGTGGGGGCACATGCACACCCGCTACTTCAGGTGTCTGGGGGTGCTTAGGAAATGGGGCTCGGGGGCTGCCCCTGCCCTGGAGGGAGGGGGGTGTCCAGGCTCCGCTCCTCCCCTCGCTTCACTTGCTCCTCTTACGGTTGCAAGGGGCCTGGCTAAAACTCACAAATGCCTGAATAGTTGATAATGTAATAAATAAAAAATGTTTTAATTAAAAAAAAAAAAATCAAATTTAAAAGTAACATTTGTAGCACCAAGAGTCTTGCAAATCTGCTGTCTGAGCCTCTTGGTCTCTCCTTGAAAGACACAGTGACGGTTCTTTCTCCAGCTTATTCCAGAACCTGCTTGAATGAAGATCAGAGGGGAGATGCTCCCTCTGACTTCCACCACAGTCACTGGTGGCCACTCAGGGAAGAGGTCTGTCCCCATATGGGATGGGGTAGGATGACCCTTGGCTATGCCTGCTGCCAGGCTCTGGCTGGGAGTGTTGCTTCCTCTGAGGCTGGGGATGGTGGCAGTACAGTAGAGGGTTATGTTGGCTTGTCTTGAGGAGGATCGAAGCCAGGGAAGTGCAAAAGTGTTGTCTACAAGAGGGAAAAGCAGAAAGGTTGCAGTGAATGAATTTTGCAAATTGTTGAGTTCTCCCTCAGAGAAATTCTGTATTTGTTTCCCACTTCCAGTGCTGCTGCTCTCATGCTTCAGCGCTACGTACTTATTCTTGGCAAACTTTTGTCAGTTATGTAAGCTCCAGAGGTTAGCATAGGTACTGTATAGGGATTAAATAATGTTGATTCATGCTTAATTAATGCTGTTTGTGAAACTGTATTGTGGAAAAGTTTAGCAGGGCACGCATACACCTCTTGTGTTTCTCTTACAATGGAGGCGTAACAGCAACCACTCTTTTTCCAGAAGTATTTGATAGCAAGCCATTCCAGTTATTTCTCTTCCAATAGACTGGTCTTTAATCACTGATATTATTTTGCTATAACCTAGTCAAAGTGCTCTAAAAAATTGAATGTTTAAAAAATACATGAAAATGCTCTTAGTTATGGTTCTGTGTTATATTTAAAAAAAAAAACCAACAACAACAAAAAAAAAACCAACAAAAAACCCCCAAACCAACCAGAAGCAAACCAATGCTTGTCAGGCCAGTCACAGTGTCAAAATACTCTGTCACTAAAATTGAAAGTCTCACCTGCTCCCAAATAAATGCTTTATTTAAATAAATACTTGAAATACTTAATGAGCAGTTCTAACTTGATGGCCATTTTTTTGTTTGTCTTTACTGATACTGACACTTCTTGCCACGTAAAATCTTAACGCTTACTCAAAGACTTCAAGGAGTTACCTAGAGTATATTTCAGTTGCCATCGGAAGACCAAGCTAGGCATGTATCCACTGGGACTTTTCTCAGATGTGCTGTACTACTCTCTAGCAGTTCCTGAGCTGGTAGAGGAGTTGGGATTCCTTCACTGACACCAGAGATGAAAGGATTTCAAATCGTCCTGAATGGGAGTTTTTATGCAAAGTCTCGAAATGCTGCACTGATTTCTGATAGAAGTTAACTGTAAGCAGCCCCCCTTCTCTCTGCTAAATTACATAGGAATTGTACTTTTTCTCATTGAAACGTGGGATATGTTTCCCCATTTCAGGATTGCCTCTATGCTTTTAAGTTTACTTTTATTTACTGAATGCCCTTTCTGACAGAGTAAGAACAGCCTGGTTTTGAATAATTCACAGCTGCTTGTACAATATTGTTTGAGGATTAAGGAGAAACTTAAGGTGACTTTGGTTCTGCTATTATTCTGCTTCACATTTGTGAGCATTTATTATCTGCTTTTGGGAGCAGGTCTTTACTAATACATGGGGAGAAAACAGGTTATTTCAGAATAAAGATACAGGAATGCTGTGAGTCCTTGTTAATTATAAAAGCTAATGACTGCATACCTGAGGTGACTCTGTTCTGGCAACACACTTTTCTGTTTACTGTCTACAAGAAATCTGTGTAATAACAACTGTAAAAAAATTCTTTCTTTAAGAAGGCTTATCTACAGAATTGTTTCACGTACTGATTTCTTTTTTTTCTAATTGTTTCTGCAGGTCGTTGTCGGATTTAATGCTGTGGATCTGTCAACCCAGAACCTGTAGTTGCCCATCAATCGCTCAGTAGTCAGTGTAGATTCTGTCTTTACAATCAGCAGCTACATCTGGCTACTGGGTCTCTGATGACATCTCATATCTTCTCTCTAGACTTTTTGTGGGATTTTTATCTTCTCTTCTGGGTGCAGAGCAAGTTCACAGTGCTAACAAGTTAACGTCTGAGGTGTGGCCCCAAATAAAGGATTGGATATCTGTTGGATCTACTTCACAGTAGGAATCAGATTAAATACCTGGATGTTGTATATGGGAAAACAACAGTCTTTTCTGTATCCTAGTCTTGGGGCTTGTAGTAGTCAAAACTGATGAGAATATTTGCAAATTTGAGCTAAGAAGATAGTTGGACTTCACTCTTTTCAAGGAAGAATCTTTAATCTCTCCTGCAAAGGATAGGTATTGAAATGGGCACCTTGGCTGATTGTATGCCTACCACACATTAGGGGAGGAAATGTACTGTGAACTGGGAAGTGCACAGCTGTTTTTTATCGGTTGTATGGGAAGACTGTCCAGGTTTGGGGCATGAACCTGGCATACAATGTAGATTTCTGTGTTTGTTAAGCAACAGCTACATTGTCTGCTGGGTTTCCAGCTGCCTGGAAATACAAAATGGAGGGTTATCTACACTTTTTTTTTTTTGGCTCAAGTTACCTTCCTTGTATCTCTGATGAAGACAATGCAATTGATGTCCAATTGCTGCCTCTCCCTCTCTGTTCTCACACAAGGGATCCAGCTGGTGTCAACTACACCTTGGAGCCAAGGTAGATCTGAAACTGGTTAAGAAAAAAAAGTTCAAGGGATTGAAGTGCTCAGACACCTGAGCGTGAGTAGCTGTCAGGCAGAAGGTAATGCCTGCTGCCTGTGGAACCGTTAGTTTGCTGTGGTAATGGTGCTTCACTTTTTTTTTTAACTTCAGATGGAGAGCTATATATGTGTGTGCTGTACAGTTAGGGAATTCTTTTTGGAGAAGGGGAGTAGTGGAGAGCTATTTATAGGTCTGACTATTCTTTTTTTTTTTTTTTCTAAAACGTGTGCTGCACATAGCATGGCTTCTACACACGAAGTGCCTAGAAATAACTGGGGAGGAATAAGATAATGTCTTGAGTCCTGATACCAGCTGGATCTCTTGTTTCTTGAGTGACACCAAAACTGGTATGCTTCACTTGTGGACTGTATCCAGCCACGCGGTGACAAAACAGGCGGTTTCAATTTGAGAACATTAGGCCTGGAATAGCAGGGGACTGTTGTCCTCAGACCGGGACTACAGTCACACTAGTAAATGGGGAAGCTTGTACAGCGTGTCTGTACTTTTAACCCTTCATTGGCAAGCTCCGTGCCATTTGTACTTTCGTTGTGGAAATTGTGAGAGTTGTGATGGCCCTGGGAGTGAAGGACCCTATGATTTGGTTAAGCTTGTCTGTCTGTTGGACTATGCCCGGGTAGGTTTAGATCAGCAGGCATCCAGAACTCTTCTCTTGAAGGGCACTACTTCAGGAGGCAGAAGGGTTCCTAAGTGAGTGCGGCTGTTAAAAACTGTGCTTTTGTTAAAACAAATAAACCTTCTCATGCAAAAAACCTGTGTGTCTTTTCCTGTTTACTGTATCAAACTGCGTTTGCGAGTCTTCTAGGACCTAGGGAATATAAAGCTGTTCATTATGATGTCTGGTATAGACAGCATCTCAATACTTGAGCCAGCTTGACTGTGCTCAAGAAATATGCATTCACTTACACATTTCTATGTTAAGTAAAAGGGTACAGACAATTGCTTACAGCCAGTAGTTGGTGCAAGTAATCACTCCCCATTGAAATAACTGTGGATTGTCTATAGAGCTTTGAAAGCTGCTTGTTAAGGTTGAACAACTGTTTGTCCTTTGCTTTATGTGTTGTTGCCTCAATGCCAATATGTTGGCGTCTAGGTCTCTGACTTTGCAAAATTGGTGAAGACTTAAATATAGCTGAGTCTTTTCCCTAAATTAATTGCTGCTTTCTCGGTGCTGTTATTGGTATTTCATTCCATATAGCCTCATGAGTCTTGACCAGCATATACATGATAGTCTTAAAAACGGCAACATATTACTCTTTGCAATGTTTCTATGGCTCATTTAGCTTCAACAGTATTAAGATATGAGCAGTTTTTATAGCATTGCTTTGTTCTTGTGTTTCTAGTTGTTCAACTCTGCTTTTAAGGATTCACGTCAGAATAAGGTATATCTACCCCAACTGTTTATATGGCAAGCATCATAAAGCAATTCAAAAGCAGATCAACCTAATGTTTAGCATCAAGCCCCTCTCCTATTCAGTTTCACTTCCCCCACTGTGTTTCAGTTAAACTTACGATGTTGAAATCCCCTTTGTGGGCAGGTACTTCTGGTTCCTCTTATTTTTCTGTCATGCTACTTGCTTTTGTATACAGACACCTTTTTAAAGAGGGGGGGGGAAAGCATACACCCTCCTCTGTTACCTTATTCTGAGGTTCCTGCGTTATTTTCAGTGTCTAGCGTAGCTAATGCAAGCATGTAAAAGTGGTTACTCTTCCCACTGTGATATTATTTTTTCAGTTCTTTGTTCCTTCTCTTCTATACAGATTTCGGTGAAACTGGCATATATAAATGCTTATCCCTTCCTCTCCTCCACTGAGGATACCATTACTACTCCTGATTAAACTGCTGCGAACAGCAGCCTGAAGTCCTCCTTCAGCTTCAATGAAATAGACTGGATCCTGTGACATAATGTTTTCCATATGTTCAACCCTAGTGGGGTTGTCAGAGTTTCCATTTTCTTTGAGCTCTCATTCCCAACAGTAACCTTGGCCATATTTCTTTGATGGTTCTACACTGTGGTGCTAACGAGCGTGAGGATGGGCTAGGGTGCATGCTGTTTCTTGGAAGGGAAAGTGAGACCAAGGCTCTTGCCTGGCCAGAGCTGTCCTCTCATGGCAGCATCTCTGAAGCCAGGTCAAGGCAGTAAATGGTGAGAATGTAACTCCTAAATTACTCAGTTATATCCCTTTTCCAAAACGTAGAGCTTGGAGTTTGGAATATAGGCTAGACTATTATTTTTTTTTTCTTTTCTGCACAATTCACTAAACAAATAATGGGAACAAACACAACAGTGGCAGTTGGATCTGTTTGAACTAGTAGATCAGAGAAGATCACGGTGCTTTCATAACTTTAATTTTTCTGTTGTGTCTCAGTTTGTGTAATACCTTCCCACACTGATACTTCTTCCACTCCTTTGACTTTTTTTTTTTTTAGAATTGACTTGAATATCTATTTAAATCTTAATACCAGGAAGAACAATATTTTTATTTTCTGGCTCCAGATAACTACTAGGAAAGCCTCACTGCCTACTGCTTCTCTATTCTGTGTTCAATAGCTCTGTGAACTGTAAGCTGTGTTTTCTTGGCTGTGTTTATTTTTTCTCTGCAAATCAAGATTCACAGAACTGAAAGGATGCATCTAGTCTGACCTTGGTACATTTACAGCACGTGCTGTCATATCAGTACATGGTAGTGACAAATACATTCTGTAAGTTTCTGGGGAAAAAAAAAAAATGGAGTCATTAAGTTTCTAAAATGGCAACAAATTTTAAACCTGAAGTGGGGGGGGACAGGATCAAAAAACAAGACCACGCTTTAAATAGAACAGAATAGTGACTGGGTTCCTTTAATTGCCTGAAAGTGTGAACAGCCATTCCTAATGGGTAGAGCTCCATCCATTGGGCAGATGGCTTGTAATTAAACTATGGAAACCTGCTGTAATTTGGACCTCTGCTGTCCTGAATAACTGAGCACATTCTGTGTCTTGTGCACAAGTTCTTTCTGGGGCTGTTTGGTCGATGGGGTCTGGCTGGGCTGGGGCTGTCCTCCCAGCTCTGCTCAGCACAAAGGAATTCCCTGAGGAGCTACCTATGGGAGGGCAGGGCAGAAGGGAGGTGTTGAAAGTTTTGGAGCAGTCTCTAGGAAACCTTCCAACAGGCACCTTTTCTTTCCCTTAGCATGAGCAAGCAGTTTTCCAAAGGTACAAACATACCCTCACCAGAAGGTACCCTCTTACCAATTTACTTTGGTGTCTGACTTGAATGATGTTGATGTGCTTGTGCATGTTCACTCTGTAAATACCCCTCTGAGTTAACGGTGAAAATTGGTCTTCTGAAGTGGTGTTTCAGGCAAGATGGACAGCCCTGGAACCTCTGTATTGTATCTTTCTGGGCTTTTCACATAGGGTCATAACACAAGTGCTGTAGCGTAGAAGTGCTTGTGCGCACTGCTGCAGCAGTCGTAGAGCCTGTCTGCCGTGGGGTTGTTTGTACTGTAGCGTGTTAGTTTTTACAATAAACTGGAAAACTAGACCTTGGGTTTGGGTGTATGTAAAACAAAGCTCCACTAAAGAGGCATTTTGCTTAAGTGGTCCTTGGTGTTGGAGAGCCCCACAACTTCTGAATTTATCCTGTCCATGACTAGCCAACTACTCACTTAAAAGTCTAAAAAGCCTTAAGATCCAGTTTAACGTTGACATTTTTCTCTTGCTGTGTGATTTACAGCTTCTAGTGATAGCTCAAAGATGCTGAATTGTTTTAGGAGATGAGAGGACGGCTCTTAATTTTTAAGGAAGTGGCACACCATTGCTTGGCTGATACGATAGTGACTGTCTCATCAGCAGCAAGTTTTAGTTTGAAGGCTTTGAAGAACAGTTGCTGCTCCTACACATTAACAAACTTTATCCTTTCAAGTTGATAATTTTTCTAGCTGCTCTTAAAGTTTTGTTCTGTAGGTTGCTAAGTAACACCCGCACATACTCCATCTTCCATGTGCTCTGAATGCCAGTCTTCCATGCAAAACACCTTTCCAAAATTAGTGTCTGTCAAGCTCCTGAAAGGTAGCGGTGCTGTGATTCGAGTCAATCATGTTGCCTGCTGGAGGTGTTAATTCTCCCATCTAAAGACACTTGCAGAATCACTAATATAGTGAATCTCCAATTCTCTTTAGCTACAGGAAAACAGTATCTTCTGAAACACATACTAATTCTGGAAAGAGAAGTAAATTGCAGGGGGCACACTTATGCAAATTTGTTCATTATGGTAACAATATATCTCTTTAAAGCTGAGTTTTATTTAAAGTTCAGAGTTCGGAAGGGACCTGGGCTGAGTCATGAGGTAGATAGTTTTCCCGTGCCCCAAGGATGGCCAACCAGGACCTGAATGGGTAGGTGCTGAGGATTTTAGGTAGGGGCAAGCATTGGAAAGATGTGAGGGGAAGGGTTGATGAAGAGTATAGGAAACTTTCCCTTTCTTTTAGTCTTTTTTACCTCATAGAATGAAAGATCTATACGTTCCCTTCCCCCACCTCTAGAAATTCAGTATACTGTTCCACTAGACATAGGTGCTCTACCAGACACTTTGGGTATTTTTATTCCTCTGTTTTCCCGTGCTTGCTACCTGGTTGCTTGTATAGTCCAGGCAGGTGAGCTCTGCCTGTTTTGAGAAAAATATCAGCAGCTGAATGGGGCGTCATGTACGCTGAGACCAGGAGCTGCCATTACTTTCCTTGAGTGTAACTTCTCGGTTTCATGAAGTTCATTTGGGCAATACATGCACAGGAGTCTGTCTTGTAGACTTACACGGAACACTGCGATAACTCTGGATAACTGCAGTATTTGGAAAACATCCACATAAGAGACATTCAGCACAGCAGCACAGCCAAGAATACCTCAACTTTGTAGCTGCAGCCTTTCCTATAAGCAAAAACTGAATGAACGTAAAAGTTAACAAACCTGCCACTGCCTTTTGTCTACCTCTGTAAGCCCAGGCAACTGCTGCAAAGCACGTTGGTGGTGTTTGTCATGGTTACTACAGAACTGACTCATGACCTGTAGGATTAGGAATTGTGACAACCCTTCTTAATGTCTCTCTCTATTTACTTATAGAGAGGTAGATTAGCTAGATACGTTAAGATGTGACAGTAAGTTGTACCTCTTGTTGAATGGCGTATCTGCCTGCTTTGCAGAAGCTTCTCGATCCTTTTGGCCACGTGGTTAGTCCTGGGTCTGACAGCTTCCCGAGGGGTGTGACTTTGCTGCCTATAGATGTTAAGCTGCTCTCAGCTATTGGCACAGCTCATGCCTGTGTGCTGCGTCACGTTTTGGGTGCTCTGTGCAGAGTTTGCTCGCTTGCTATATGTAGCTATCAGCTTTTAGGCTAAAGAGCATTAAGTTGTTAAACTAAACGAGCATAGGCATTTAATCACACTTGATTAACAGCCTGTGGCTTACCTGACGCAATAAGAGAGATATAAACGAAGTCCTGGGATGGTCGCTGTATGTGGCAGCAATGTGGAAGTCACTGGAGCTTCCCAAACAATAAAGGATGTTAATCATGCAGTGTATATCCCTTGGTCTTGTTATCAGTCCCCTGAGACTTTTATGCTATTCTCAAAGGTTAGTGGTGCCCCATTTTTGTCTTCACCTATGGTGGATAGTGATGAAAAAGGGATTTGAGGTACTGGTTAGAATGTATTTCAGCCAAATTTTCATAGAGGATTTTCACCTCAAGTGAACTTTCTGGTAATTTAGAAAGACATGGATTTACATGACAGAATAGGCTGCCAAGCTTCTGGGTTTCTTTGTGTTTAATAGTGTTACGAAAAACAAAACCCTTCCAGTGGCCAAACTCCCTTCAGTTCGCCCCTAACAACAAGGACAGCGTGATTTAATGTGCTCTCTTGGATCCAAACTTCTGCTGTGTTGTGGGACCACAAAAGAAAGTTGCTGTCCAGAATACACGTTCTAAGTGTGGAGGATCTTCATCTGCCCTGCAATGTCCCTGTTTTGCAGATGAGGAGTTGAGGCATAGTGAAATTAAGGGCCAGTCTTCCTCCTCTCCTCCCTCTCCAAGTGAAAATTGGGTTTGAATGGAAGTCTCTGAAATGCTGCATCTCTTGAGTGGCTTCTCAGCCCTGAGGGAAGGCAGGCACTTCTACAAAACCTGTGGAGAACTTAAAGTGAGTTTGTTGTCTATATTTGACAATATAGTTGAAAGGCAGAGGAGAGGATCTGAGTTTTGGAAGGCTTTGGATGCTGATCAGAAGGAAGAGTTCTTGCCTTTACTGCCACAGCCTATATAAATTAGAATAGAACCCAAGGAAGTGGGACACCCAAATCTATTACGTGCAGATTGCTCTGACCCCTAAGTTTTAGACTGCTTCTCAGTAGAGGGATGCATTAAGTTATTAAAGTAATGTTGCTCTGCTGCAAAGAAATGGAAGATCATACATCCGAAGAGTAGAAACACAACTGTGATTTGGTGGTCAAAACATACATGACTGAAATAGAGGATGGCTTGATGTAGAAAACCCACACCCCAAGACTGCTATGCATGTTGCATTGAAGAGCTATTGAATGCAGCAGCCTTAAGAGCAGGATTGTCACAATGGTGTTTTGCTTCTCAAGGACCTCCTCTTAACAGTGCATTTTGTTTTCACCTCTGTTGAAGGACGAGATGAGCTTGGTCCCAGTTTTTGTAATGGGAGAAGGCACAGGACTGGAATCTTTCTTTCTTTCTGCTTCCTCATGGTCTTCTGAACTTTGCTACTCCCTGCCCCAGAACAACCAAAGCAGGAGTATGACACCCACCACCCACCCCCAAATTTGAGAGGTACAAGAGATTGAATCTGAAAATTCACCAGGTTTTTAGTCAGTTAAAAAAAAATTACGTGAACAAGAATATTAATTTTGTCAGGTTCTTATGCACCACAGCATCTTGAGAAAACGTAATAGGAAGTTTTGAACTCTGCAGATACTGCTGCAGAATGTTCTCAAACAGTGGATGCTTTCACTGCCGATAACTGGGACGCCAGGAACTCTAGTTGGAGTTTAATAGGGTCTGTTGTACAATGGCAAGCACCTCTATAGGTATTCAGGGTGCATAGTACTACCAGAACAAGAATATAAACTCCCTCAGAAAGGGATTTAACCACAGAGAGAGACTTCCTTGAATGCTGTGTTGACATTCATTGTTTATCTGCTCAGACTAGTCATATTTGGAAACACTGTTCTATTCTGACATCTGACTTTTCCCAGGAGCAGCAAGGCTCACAACGAAGATTTCACAATAAAGAAAATTCTGTTCCTCTTTGTGGGAATGTTATAGTAAAGCCATGACAACTCATTTGGCACAAGATTGTTTTGTTTTCAGCAAGGATTCCCCCTCCCTCCCCATCCCTACACATTTTTTGATGTGTTTCCATGTGTTGGGGTTTTGTTTTGTTTTTTTGATGCTTTTTTTTTTTTCCCCGGGAGGATGGGGGTGGATCATTTTACTTTTAGCCTCCCAGCCATCCACTTAGAAACCACGCAATAGGTATGAAGAACCCAAGTCCAGGCTTGTGTGTTTCAGTGTCACCACCAGCAGTGGAGTTGCTCCTAATTTATGGCCACGTGAACGAGTTTAGCATCGGGCCTTTAGGATCTGCTCGGCTGGTACTGCGCTGAAGTTACACATCCCGCTCGAGGCAAAGGGGGGGGTCATGGTGTGAAATACTGAGAGGTGACACAAACGCATAGGCAATACCTTAAATGTAAGGCAGCAATTCCAAACCTGTGTGACTGGAAAGGTTGACGTACCCACAGTCACTAGTGAGGCCAGTAAAGATCAGACACCAATATCCCTCCCTGGCTCAGTGCTGATGGCATGTTAGTGCAGAGTATATTTGGAAGTCAGTGGTACTTCTGGAGGTTGCAGTTGATCTGTCTCATCTTTTGGGACTTTTTTTTTTTTTTTTTTTTAACTGCAGTGCATACTTTCGAAGTGGAAATTATTTTTACCCTATTAAACCAGATCTTTTTCCAAAGCACCCAGCTAATTAACCAGATTCCAGCAAGCTACACTATGGATGGCAGTCTAAGAGCTGAAAAGTCATTAGGCATTTTTTTGCAACCTTCCTGGGAGTTGAAGTGGATGTTTTCAGCAGAATAACACATATGGTGAAATCTGGTTGTTGCTGTACTTCTTGGAAATTCTCTCCATGGTCACAATTTGCACCCACCTAAAATTCCTAAGTTATAAAGTGGGCAGCATTTTCCTGCTTTGGGATTTATTGCCCCATCCAAATACTCTCACTATGCGTTTTGGAGCTGGAAGAAGCAGAGTTCTACCTTCAAAGAAGAAAGAAGAAAGACAGGAGCTTTTCAAAGATGTGACTTTGTGAGGACAGCAAATAAAACTTGGTGGCATTGCAAACGCTTCTGAGGCATTTCTGAAAAAGCTGGTAGGCCAGCCGTAGCCTGAATGTGTTTGCCGCATGCTGCTGAAACTATAGTTCAGGTTTTGTTGCTGTTACTATTATAAACCCTAGGAAGTGGGTGTTTATAAGTGCAGTCAACATTCCCTCTGAGTGAAAAACTGGCCTTAAAAGGGAGTTGTCCCAACAGCAAGAAGGATTATTTAAAGAAAAAGAAAAAGCTAAATTTTTGCTCTTCAGAGGGGAAAAAAAGGAAGCAAAACCAGGGATGAAATATTGAAGTGTTGCCCACGTACAAACATTTTTTCTCTTTTCTTTTGTGGCTTTTATCCAAAAGATATCAGTACAGCCAGTGATCATTTGTGACAGAAAATGAGTGAATTACCTTTTCTGCGTATTTAATTAACTGGTTTTGTTTAATTAGGAAAAATTACAGGAGCACATCAGCAGAAATGCATTATCACCAGCAGCATTATAGTATTCTGCTGATTATAGTCACCAAAGTCAAGGCCATGCTCTTTGTATTTCATTTGCACCTCTGTTTTGTTCAGTAGCTCCCAAACATTCTGGTACTGCACCAGAGAGAGAGCTGGTAGTGATTCCACTCAGGGGATACCCACCCAACCTGCCGCTCTGGGAGAGGGATGCTGGCTGGTGGCTTGGGTGGAAGGCAGGGAGGAGGTGGGCACGGACAGTCCTAGAACTGTAGGAGCCGACCAAGACAGCTGCTTCCAAAAATACGTAACCACCAAGCAAGGTTTACGAAGTCACAGTTTGAACATTAGCATGGGCTACAACACAATCCATAACATAACCGGGACTTTTAGTCCACCTATACCCTGCTTCAGACCTGGCTTTAATTAACATCATTTATAAATCTCATGCTTTCCAGACATCTCTGGTTTCCATGACATCTATTCCTCTATGTTCAGGTCTGACACGTTCTGCCCCTTCTAATCTTTCTCTTGTGCCTTCCCCATACAGGGATACTCTCAAGGCACTTACTGTCATCAGACAAAAAGTGAAGCTGCTGCTGGGATTTCTCATTCATGATTGGAGTTTCTCTTCCCCTCCCCAGCTGCTGTTTATAGCAAGATGCTGGCACTTTTCTGTCTGCTTCTCCTGGGTTCCTTGACAAATTGGGTGCTTTCAGAAAAATCAAGTGCAGTGCTCCAATTGCGTGGGTGTGGGTGTGCACATATTTATGCATCCAGCTATCAATAATGCACTCGTCCTATGTGACAGGATGAAACTGAGGAACATCTGCCCAGGATAGCTAGCACTCAAGTCCTGTACAGTACGTGCCTTAAAATCCCAGCACCTGTAGTCCTCTTAAGAGGAGATCTCTCACGTGAAGCTTTTAAAGAAAAACATGCTTTGAGCCCTTGGGATTGTAAAGCACGAGCAAGCCTTTTTTCCCTGGGAGACATGAAACAAAAAAACCCAAACCTTCGAACTATAACAACTTATTTAAAAATGTATTGAAAAGTATAGGGAGGCAAAGACATGAGACAAGATTTTTGCAAAGATCGCTGCAGTGGTGAAGGGCTGCAGTCAGATCGTTTGTACTGCACATCGTGAAATGCATACAGAGCTCCTTGTGGCTGTGGTTGCAAATCAGCCCCTCATACCCTACCTCCTGCCATTTCAAATTGTGTTTACATCCAAATTGCTGAGGTTGTGTTTGCCAGTGGAACTTTTTTCCCCCAAAAAGAGGAGAGCAATGGCAGTCTGTACTAACCAAGGAGGGCAGGGCCAGCACCACGCCACATCTACAGCAGGGTCTCACATCTCAGCCTTACTGGGGCCTCGTTGTGCTGTGGCTGGAGTTCGCTGTGTGGGATGGCTTTAGCAGACAGGACAAAAGGAAGGCGAAATGCACCCAGGGTTACATGGCTGACCTGCGTAAACTGCTGCAGTTAAAGCTAATTTGATGCAGCGTTTCACCGTGCCATCTTCGTATCACGGTGCTACCTGGCTACAGGGTGATGATGTAGTTGGAGCTTTTGGGTCAGGCTGAAGGAGCAAGAAACAGCAATTGTGCCTGTGCATGGAACTTTCTGTCCAGGTCGTTTTAAGTTTGATAAACTCTTTGGTTTTGGTTCATGGTAGTCTGCCCATCACAACAGATCATCATGTTTGTTGTTCCCCCAAAGCTGTGAAAGTACTGGGAAGCCAAAGGATGTCATTGAATGGAAAAAAAAGTCACAGGCAAGAAACGTAGAGCTCTGAGAATATTTTCTCCATTGAATATTCAAAGTGAGGACATTAAGGTGGAAAGTTTGGGGGAGGACTGCAAATTTCCTGTAGTAACTCACAAGGGGTGAGGCTGGAACTGCTACATCGTTTTTGCTCTTTTATGATCAATTGTGATGTAAATGCTGATGGCTGCTTAACAGGCAAAACAAAGTAGGGAAATGATGAGTCATATGTACTCATAGCTTGTCTGAACAAGTAATGTGCAAGTCAAGTTTCATTTAAGTGCAGCAGAACTTTCCCCCAAGGATCGTGCTCACAAGGCAGGGCAGCGGGAGGCTGATGAGAACTTTGGATTGGCTTCTGCGGACCCCTCAAGCGGACAATTTTCATGATACTGAGGCTGTCCAGGTTCAGCACTGATTGTCTTAGAGAAACTGAAATTCACGTGACAGCAGCCTTCACCGGAATATGTTGTGAAACATGGGTGGAATTTTTTTCTACTGCTCTTCAAGCGCACGATCATATTTCTCCTGATGTCGGAGAATATATCCTCCCTATGGAGAGAAAACACCTACAGCTCTCTGGCAGTTGGGAAGAACTGGATGGCTGTCCTTCCCATCTGAGAGGTTTAAAGAAGACTCAGTCTCCCTACCCTCACACCGAGATACCTCAGGAGGTATTTCTCTATTGATCATTTTACATGTTATCGCAATATTTTTTGTTTATTTCCTTTAGTAAAAGGATTTTCTTCAGCAGCAGAATAATTTCCTTCTCCACAAAAGGAGGGATATCTGTACTGGCAATTAAAGACACCGCACTCATTAGGAAATTGGTAGCACAACTCCCGGTGACTTTAGCACACCCAGGAATGAAACTCAAAGCGCATGCAAATCACTGCGGGTATCTGTAGTGCAGTAGCATGAACCTAAACTGTAACATCCATGGCAAGTGTACCCATCTGTAGCTCAGAAATATTCTCATTTTCCCGGCAGCTGTTCTGAAGGCTGATGTGAAGCCCGGTCCAAGCTGTCTGCTGTCAGCTGCTGGGATGTTATTGAAATAGGTGTATGGGAAACAAGTCGTGGTTGTTCAAACCCGCCAGAAATTGGGCGAACCCAATTTCAGAAACTAAGGTGCTGTGTGTGTATATAGCAAAGGCACAATCCTTTGAAACTGTGCAGTGAAAAGGATACAGTTAGGAACATACTGCAAAGGGAACAAGAATATAGTTTTGCAGTTTTGAAAACTACTGTTAGAAAAAGTAATCCAGTTCCCAATTCAGAACTAAAATAGCCTTCCTGTTAGTGCAGTGCTGCAGTCTGTCACAGTTGGCAATGAGAGTTTTCCCTTTCGGTTGACTCTAGGTTTAAGTAATAATAAGAGTATGCCTGAAGTGCAGCTTCTCTTCATGCTGGGTTTGGGTGGGAGAAGGGGAGGATCATTTTGCACATGATTTATTAAAGGGCTGCCCCATCATTTCAAAGTTGTACAGTTCCATGTTTTTGTAAATGCCACCCAAGATGAGGTGCCATTTGAAACAGGAGTACGTTTTCTACCTAAGTTTTGGTAAATGTATGTTGGGCATCTGCTCGCACTCCCAGACTCATTTTGTATTTAATCACCTGGCTAATAAAGATTAAAAGTCTGATTCAGATCTTTCTTACAACCGGTGACATAAATCAGTAGCAGCATTACTGACTTCAGCCTTTTATTTCCTTCTGATTATATTACTAATGAAAACTTTAATATTACTTGATGAAAGCAGATGCCAGGTAAAGCAGTGGGAAACATCCTATTACTCAGTTAACAGGGCTTCAGTGAGTCAGTCAAAGGCCGCTGCTCCTGGAACAATTTAGAAAAAGTTGATTGAGGAACCCAGGGAGGTTTGGATGGACCCAGTGTCGCTGAGCAAGCACGTACAGTCAACCAGCATCAGCCAGCAAAATGCCGGGGCACATGAGTGGCAGGGAGGGGCTCTGCACCACATCTGGAGATTTCTGTAAGCAGGCATTTCGTGAGACAGAACTACAGTGTCGACAGTGGTAGAAGAGATGGGTTTTGAAAGGAGCAGGAATAATCAGAAGTACAGCTGATCCCAAGGTGAGCCAGGAGCAGTGCAGCGAGGAATCTCAGCCATCAGCGTTCACATGTCTGAAATAGAAAAGTTCTTAGGAAAAATTGCGGAGATCAATGTCCGAGCAATCCAGTGCGTGATGTATGAGTTGCTTATGAAAGAAACCAGTTCTTTTGCTGAATTCAGCCAGACATGTGAAACAATCTGTCAGATTTGGAATGAGCTGTTGGATTGATTAAACACAAATGTAATTAGTTCTTTGTCTTTTGCTTGATGTTTATCATTTAAAATGATGAGGAAGCAGGAGAGAGCTCTGCTGAACAACTACTGTATTACACTTGTGAAAAATGCATTGTTGTTCTGTTTATAGACTGCTCCGTAGCTGTAATGTTGAGCAACCAATAAGGAACTTTACCATCAGCAAAGCTAAATAAGAACAACCCAGTCATTGTGTCTTAGCAGTTTGCTTACTGCTTTAAAAACCCAAAGTGCTCGTATTTATTTATAAAGGATCTAGAGTGCACTACGGGCTCCGGTGACTAAAGGAGCTGTCCTCCAGTGTAATTTAAACTTCCTTGCTCATTCGTAACCACAACCACAAGGTTAAACTGACCTTCTCTGTTCTTCTGAGTTTCATCCCTGAAAAATGCACTGAACTCCCACCCCTGCCAAAACTAAGGATGTTCCCTTCATATCAGTTTTAAGGCCAATACAGAACCCTGTCCCAGGTATGTGACTAAGTCTTAGTCATGTAAACAGAAGTTTTTCATCTTGAATAAGCCAGTATGTGTCCTTCCTTCTCTCACCATATGACAGGTTTCTCTCTTGAAAACTATATCCTAGTGGTATGAAAATTAACATATCAGCCTCAATCCTTCTCTATGACACCGCAAACGCCCAAACCAAAAGAATGAAAAGCTTGAAGGAGATACATTGTTCTCAGACCACTACAACAGGGAAGCAAAACATTGCATGAGATGTCAGAGCAGGCCTCATTAAGGGAGCCAAGAGCTCCAAAGAGAAGGCTCTGTCCTCTCTGCTCCTTGAGTGTCCGGGATCTTCCAGCGTGCTCTCCTCTGGGAAATACCAACTCAGGAGCATCTGACTCAGTGCAGAATTTTTGACTGTGATAGGCAGTAAAGAAAGGAGTATAGAGAAGCTCAGAAAATGAGATTTAAAATTTGGGAATTGACAAACACTGCTCTGATTTCTTACTCTTGAAACACTGTGCTGTGAGACTAGCATCAGAGGTTCACTGATAAATCAGTCCAGTGACATCTGATTCCCAAATAACAGAATTGAGTTGCAACCAAAAGTTAGGTATGGATGGAGACTAAGCCCTGAGTAGAAGATAAATATATGCATATACATGTGCATATATTTCCTTAGAGAAGAAGCTACTGTACTGGCTGCACTGACACGTCTCATCTAATGGCTGTCATATAGAAAGGGGAAACATACCCCTGACAATCAGGCACGTATTAGTTATTTTCAGGCCCTGTGATGTAATACTTTTTTTCAGGCACCATCACACTAAGTTTCTCTTTCTTGAGTTTCTTTTTCCTCTAGAAGAAAAAGAAACTTAGCAAATGCTGCAAAGCACAGCCAATCAATGCCTGGATTGTGTCCAACTTACTCAAGTACATGAGAACGCATGGGAGAAATGGGTTGATTATTAAAAAGTCAAGCCATATAGAAAGTAAAGGAAAAAACATCAGTAGCTATTTTAGATGTTTTACTCTCAGTCCTTTAATCTGACTGTTTAAAGGCACGTTGAACTAATTGTGAAATGTATTTATCAGTTCCATTGCACTGCCAATTTAGTGTCACTAGGAAATTGATTGCATCAGAGACAAGATCTTCATGGGTTTTTTAAAATAATCTGCAACAAAAGCATAATCCATCACCATTCAGAGTGGTGAAGAAATTAAAAAAAAAAAAAGAGAGAAGGAACCTTGAAATGCCAAATACCTCTGTTAGTGAGCTCTGGTCTATGATTTACAATTTAAACATCTAAATGTAAATGGTAATGAAATGGTCTTGAAGTGTCTCCAAGCATCTCCGTGTCCTTAGCAGATACTGCATAGATGTCACTCTGTGTATAAAAGCACAAAAGTTGTTCACAGCACCAACCTTACCCCATTCTACTGGACTTGCTTTCTTAACATGAGCAATACGATTGTTTTCCATTCCTTGTCTTTCTGGTGCCAATTTCATAATTAAAGCAATTAAGGCTACACCAGGTGGGACAGCAGGGACCATTTGAAAAACATAGTCTGGCTATGAGTGATGCAATAGGCCCATTTATCAGCTTCAGGCTTGCTACCAAAGAGGACAGGTAAGGCAGAAGACAACTCATGGTCCTGCATCTTCACTTCTCAGCTGTGAGCTCGCAGCTGATTTTTTGTCTGCATTTAGAGAATCCAGCTCCTCTTGGCAATTTCTCGTTCTTGCTGTACCCAGCACCTTGCCTGTTACTGCAGTGTGCACTAGCATGGACATTTGAGCTCGAGCTAGCTACCCCAACTTGCAAGAGCATCAAGATGAGGCCATGCAGGCTTCAGCACAGGCTACCACCACAGTATAATGATGACAACTTGCATTTTTATTGTGAATAGTGTATAAAAAGCCCATGCTGGTACATCTTCACTGCTGCTGTTACCAGTGCTAGCTAGCATAGATGTGCTATCCCTTCATTTTACTATGTAGATAGATTCTTTCCACATCTCCTTTCCTCCCACTGGTCCTTCCATAACACAGTAGGATTTTGTCACACTCTAACATATTTTTCTCCCCATCCTCACGTTTTTCTTTGAAAATGCTCATTGCAGGGAGTGGTGGTGCTGAAGCTTAGTGTGACACCATCTGTTTAGCAATCCCAGCCTGGTTTCCAATAGCCCACCTGAAACGCATGGTTACTCCCAGCCTTTCCTTCTGCTGGAGAGCTGGCTGAGCAAGCCACCTTGCTTCTTGCTGGTGTCAGTGACCACAGCCTCCCCGAACACATCAGCAGGGAGAAAGTCTTGTTTCACAGCCAACGCTTGCAGAGTTTCTGCCAACTTCTACAGAGCCAAGATTTCACCCAGGATATTGCTGCTTCCCCTGCGAAGTATTGCGTAAGCACATGTGTAATCCCAAGGTGGGCGATAGGGCTGGTTACTGCAGGACCTCCCTACGGCCACACCAGCTTTCTCCAAGTCCAAGCCAGACTGCATGCACTGCAGTGGTGTAGCCAAGTCTTGCATAGCGCGGTCTAGGGCAGCAACAGCAGAGCAAATTGTGCAGATCAGCAGCTGGATGACCAGCTGGATGGCCAGCCTCCTGTTAATGGGACAGGGGGATGGAAGATGAGAGCTCTGCAGCTGCTACGGCAGCCTGTGCCCCAGGAAGCACGCAATGCGTAGAGTGGTGCTAACTGAGAGCCAGAGCTCCTTGGTTATTCAGCCCACACAGCGTAAAATAAACCCTAGGGACATATAGTATGGCTTTTGCTAGGAAAGGAAAGGAAAAGATCCAGAAAAACAAAACCCCCATATGCTACATATCTTCTACAGATTCCCTCATAGCATGGCAAAGTGCACTGCCAAACTGACCCACTAACCACAGCCAAAAAATCTCCAGGCGCTGGGCACCAATTCATTCTGAAAAGTGACTGCTCCTTGTTTAGGATCAAATACCCTTCTTTCCCACTAATGCTCCGATGTTGTCTCCATCTTTTGCCATCATATATCACGGAAAGCAAGCAGGAAAAAATAGATCTCAGGGAAAAGTTAATAGCATGATATGCTAATTAGCAAGTGTTCCTCAGAGCGTTAGTCCCACATAATAACTACTGACCTGTTTGGGTATATTTTCAAATGCTCTTTCCTTTTTGGTGTTGGCTTGTTCTGCAGCTTTGGATTAAGCAGTTGCCTTAAAGACTTGATTTTAAAGCATGCGTTGCACTCACCCATCTGGCAACTTTATGTTGTATAATACAAGGGAGCGCACAGTATGTGGCATAAATTACAGACAAGAAGAATGCAACAGCACAGCATGTAGGGTAAATTAAAGCAAGCATTCTTCATGGCCAATAGCAGAGAGGGACAGAACAATTTTGCATCATAAACACGAGAGAAACATGTGTTTTAAAATGAGAATTTTAAAAAAATAAATAAAAAAGATATGCCCTTGGAGGCAGGCAGCTTGTTCCTAGTGGCAGCAGCAACCATGCAAGACCACATAAAGGAATAAATAAAGGGATAATGCTAGATAACAAGAGGTAACAGATTGCAGTAGGAGGACAAAGAAAGAAACCAAATGCTGAGATGGAGCAAGCCCCAGTGGACTTTTAAAAACAAGAGTGCAAATGGAAAATGAAAGGAGCAGAAAGCACACACAGATCTGAGGATGGAAACCATTCTGATTGTTTTTTTTGTGGTATTAACATATGTAATGCACACCATTGGTTAGTAACATAGCACTTAATGTAAAAGGGTTCATAAATGGTATCTACTGACCATGGCCTGGTGAAGTCAGCGTAGCCCCAGGAGCCTTGAGTTTCTGCTCTGAAGATCCAGAAATGCTGATCATCCTATGCCCCTCTTCAGCCTCTGTACCATCGTGTGGGCGCGTATGTACATGTGTGCGTGTGTGCATGCGCACATGCATACATAGGGCAGAAGGACTGGGACACACTGGGTTCCTGAGCAAACTGTGCTCGCTAGCACTTGCCAGAGCATTTACTCTGTGCCTGACCTGTCCAGTCCTGGGTATCCTACATGTTGTTGCAGGCCAGGGCCTGACCCTGGCTGAAGGATCTTTCCTAGAGCGCTTTGCTGTCACCAGGCGGTTAGGACAGGTGGTGTTTGCAGCACCCCAGAGCCAGGGGCATGCTGCAGAGAGCAATGTGGCGGCATGGAGGCGTGACACTGCTTTCCCCTACTCAGCACTGACCTTGTAGAGATGGGACAGGCGCAGCCTCCCCACATGTGACCTTCCAGAGCAGCTTACGCCAACCTAGGGCAGGGCTGTTGCTCTTCCACTGTCCCGCCATGGTCCTTCCCTCATGCCAGCACTGGTGCTCATGTCGCTGCGCTCTGAGTAACTGCAGAAAGCTAATTCTGCCAAACTAACCTTACCAAGAAAAGGCAATTAGTTTCAGATCTATCCTACTCTTCTCCTTGCCAGGATGCAGCTACTCAAGCTGTGAGCCAGTTTAAGCCACCAAACGGGCAACCGATGCTCTGGTTTGAGGTGTGGGACTGTGGCAACTTCAGTTTAGTTGAGGTTAAGCTACCATGCAACGGTACTCTGGCCTCTGTTTTCTTTTCCCACCCTGAGTTGTTTTCGTCAATTTAGAGTATGTTTTTCTCAAGGCAGGGAGTGTTTCCCATTATGTGTTTGTGCATTGCCTAGCAAGTTGGAACCCTGATCTGAGGTGGAAACTTGAGGCCCCACCATAGTACAAATAATAAATGTAACACAGTGAAGAACAGATGCATTCACATATGGTGTATTATAATTCAGACAAATAAAAATTCTTATGTTGTATGTTAAAATCATTCTATATGTGCCACAGTTAGCATAAAAACCGAAAACAAAAACAAAACCATGAAGAGTCAAGGCGTCTAAGAGTACATACCCTGTTTCTGCATCCACAAACAGAGACTCCTCTGTGCCCAGTCCTCATTGCCAAGGAAATCATCATGCAACAATGTCCTGTAACTTTAGTGTTGCCCTGGTTGTGCTGTCATTTTTTGTGACGTTAATTTCAGAATTCCTTTCCAGCCTAAGCAGGCATCTCCCTCGCCAGCCGGCCCCTCGACTGCACATACAAACATATGGGGCTGTACATAAAATGTACTACAACTTCTTCATTTTGCATAACTCCCAAAAAGCACACCATTTTTGTCTTTTCAAGATTGTGGCCCCTAATGGCAGTGTCATCCCAGGCCAGTCTTGGTTTCATTCCCACTGGAGTGGGAGTAGGGGTCATTGTGGCAGAGAGTATTTTTTCCTACACTGTCCTGGCATCAGTAATAATAGCAGCAACAGCTATTTGCAAAGAGGAAAGTTATTTGTTGCAATCTCTGGAATATAGTATTATTTAACTCTTTTGGAAGAGGAACCTTCAGATAAAAGAAAGAATGACTTTTTAGAGAGTTATAGCTACATGGTAATTCTAAACTGAATTACATAAGGTATATCAGGATCTCAGGCTGACAAAGGTGGAAAAAATTCTTAAAGCATGTCTTCAATATTCTTTTTAAAAATCACACTAATTCATACTTTGCTTTGTCAATTTTCAGAAAATTCATTCTGTACATAAAAAGTAAATGCTGTAAATTTTCGAAGGTTGCTTTATATGTTTCAAAAAAGATTAAATGGTTTAATTCCTGTTTTAAGCACCAAATTCACATGAGGCTATAAAGCCACGAGCTTTGCCTCCATGATAATTAACATTCATAAATACAGACTTAGCAAGGCTGCCTTTCAAAAGGATGATGCATTTCAGGAATACAAATTTACTTATACAAACTGGATACACCAAACCCAGCATTGCTGACTTCTTGATACTAAGGTTTACCGATTTGCATCCTTGCACTAATCAATGAAGCCCTAAGAAAAAAAAAAGCAGTTTGGACGATTGCCAAAAGTACATCACAAGGAAGAATAAATCAAAGCACTAGTCCCCTATGCCAAGCGTTCATTAGTAACTAACACTAAATTGAAGTGAACCTTTTTGCAAGCAAGAAAAATAGGCAATCCTGGAAATTGTTCTACCAGCAGCTCTTTATCCCACTTTTCCTTTCCTTGGCAACTAGAGGAAACACAGTCTAATCAACATATTTGGCACCAAAGATCTTATATAGTTTCCACTTTATTAATGGATTTGAAAAATGTGCGGAAATTAATATGCATAGATAAGATATATAGTGCCAAGCAAAAGTCATCACTCCCCACCAACTGTTGCCCAGAAGCAGTACATTTATTTAATAGGTGTTTGTGGTTGGCTTCTTTAGACACAAAAATTAACATTTCTACATAAGTCTCAGCTATCTGCTTGAGAAATCCATTCCAGCGCTTAGATATCAAATAGTGATCATACAGAGGATCCCAAGTAGTGCTTGGACTTAAGCATTGGTGCTAGCAACTTGACAATAAGATAGAGCTGAAAAATATCTAATATTTCTTCATTAAAACCAAACTGGTTCTTGCCAATACAGTGAAAATCTGTGGGATTAAGCAGTTGAATAGGGCCAAACCCCCTCCAGCCAGTGTATGAACTCAAAAGTTTATTTAGGTCGTTGGAGCAGTGCCTGTTTACAACAGCTAAGGGTCTGATTCTCACAATTTTTTCCTCTTAAAATGGTCAGAATTAACCAAGATAAACTCTTCAGTCCTAAGCTACCAGTGCCCGAGGAAATCTTTTGAAAGGATTCTTGTCCCAAATACGAACATCTCAAAAACTAACTTCTGGGCACATATTTGATGTATTGTTAGAATTGCTAAGCAGCCTACACAATGTGAGTGTATCCTGCCTCCTAGGTGACAAACCATGTAGCCTGCAACTTTCTGGTACTTTGCAACAACTGCTTACTTTTCCAGTAAAGCAGTTAGCATGCAGTAGTGGAAGTGCTACCATGCTATGCTAGATTTATTTTTCCTGGATTCTAACCTGTAAAACCTGACTTTACCTCCGCGAAGGACTGCAGGTTCACCAAAGCCTACAGTCTAGCTGAGCTTTAGCTCTGCTTAATGTGGGGAACACCCTGGTCAGCACCTTGGGCCACTGTGGTCTCCACCAGCACCCTGTCAGTACAAGCGACTGTGAACACCTCACTGAAGGCCAGCAGAAATCAACCTCCTTGCTTCAGAGGCATTCCTTATGGACAGCAGACTTGACCGGGCCTGCCCAATGTCGCCTTCTCCCTCTCTCTCCCCACAGTGAATAGTGGGATGGATTAGTGAGAGGCCAGGGTGAAAGAAAAGCAGATCATACCCTGCTCTGCAAATCTCTGGCCCAAGTACTCTTTCTGTGTCATAGAAGAGGGTAAGACAATTGATATAGAAGAACACCAAAATAGATGTACTTCTGAGACACAGCTCCTGAATTAGGTGCCTGCTTTCCTCTCCAGCAACACATATTCAATAACATGGTGGGTTCTGGTGGTACTCTCTTATGCTGCTTAGTTCATCCAAAACCATACATCAGTTCTTACTGTACCTCTCTGCACAACTCCATTCTCTTTTCTTCTTGTCTCTCTGCACTGCTGTTTGGACATCCTTATTCTTGCAGTGAAGACTATCACCACCCACTTGTCACTCCCTTCTCTGATTTTCTCACAACCATCTTTCTACAGAGAGAAGAACGTGGTGTCTCGTGTGGCTCCAGTTCCCATCCAGCTGGCTTTATCTTTTTTTAATTCAATCTCTCTAACCATCTTAGCTCCCTACCTTTTTTCCTGGAGCCCTTTTTTGGACTAAGCATTAATCACCATGGAAAAAAAGAAGCAAAAATAAAAATTTCTCCATCCCTTTTCTTCCATTTGCACACAGTCGGCCGAGTTGCTCAGATCTTGGGATCCGGTTCATTTGGTGAACTCCTAGTGAGTCACCAGGAGCACATGCCGAAACCCTCTGAAGGCATCTTAGCCACGTGCTGACCTGCTCCAGCCCTGCATAGCTGGTGAGGTCTCACGGGACTGCAGCGGATGAGTCCACAGCAGTCAAGGATCCAGCAGCACAGTGATAGCTAGGAGGAGGTAGCTTTGAACAGAGCTTCTTCCCTGAGCCTCCTTGAGTGGCAGCAGCTGTCTGGGCCCTCAGCAGCCCCTTGGCCCTGGGGTTGCACTTCATTTTACATCTGTGTGTGTGTGCAAGGGCAGAGTCAGTCTGTCTGTGAGCAGAAGAGCAAAGAGCCTGAACGCATGTATGTGGAGAGGGCAGGAGGAGAAGGGGGTGTGTACGGGGAGGAGTGGTTTCTATGTGAAAAAAAGAGCTCATGACCATGGTTATGTATTCGTATACATGTGGATCTGTAGGAGAAGAGAGAAACTAGTTTCTTCACTAGAAGTGATAGAAAAGTTTTGTGATTTTGATTTCGACAGTTTCTCTGAAGATAGCTCACTGCTTCTTGAGCAGTCCACGGAGTAGCTGAATTATTTCTTTTCCAGGGTAGCACTTTGAGAAAAGCCTTTCTGTGAATTTTTATGGTATTTTTCTACTCACTGTGGTATTCACAGATGTTAAGGGAGGTGGGAGTGAACAGGCCCTCTAAATCCATAATCACTGTATGTAGTTACATTAATGAATGTCACCATTGATAAGTACTGTATGTTATATAACCAACCAAGCATTACTCAAACACAGAGCATTTTTATATGACCCATCAGAGCTGTAAGGAGACATTTTGGTGCCGGCAATATGTCCTACACTCCCAACTCCAGCCAGCACTTTCCCAACTCCAAAGCTCCTTCTGGTCACCACTGCTGCCTGCAGGTCCTCATCTTGGATTGCAACCACAATGACAAGAGCTGGTACTGGCCCACTGTGTTTTCCCCAGTTCAAAGTGCCCCTTTCACCCTGCTGTGCCCTTCCTGTCCATGCAAGCCTTGCATTTGCCTGTAAACTGAGTCTTCCCACTCCTGGGAACAAGTCGTTGGTCTTGTGTTGCGGCCTATCCGACTCAAACAAGTCCTTTTTGCATGTGCTTATCATGTGACAGAAGACATCTGAAGTATCTTCCAAAGATGAACAATCAGCCTCTCCACTGCAGTCAAAGGGAGATTTGCCAACAGCTGTATAAAAATTGGGCTCAAACCCTCATGTGAAAGACAGATGAATAAAAAATGCAGCAGGCATTGCTGCTGAAAATAGATAATTTCTAATTCCCACAACTCTCTCTTTGTGGTTTAAAATAAGCCTTTCTGCATTAAGAGTACAGTTTTCAAACCAAGAAAATTAAAAAACCAAAATATTCCTTCTGAGTGTTGTTTCAATTACGTTTCCATGAGTGTACATATTTTTGATGTGTGAATTTTCCCATTAGATTCAGATTACTTTGATTTGGACACCATCGATGAGGCATACCCTGTACAGTGGCAGTGGGATTAGACCTCTCGTTTTTACATCCGAGGGACCAGAGGAAATGAGTCAGCAGGTTGGCAAGGTCCTGCCTGATTGCAAAACTGCTGAGCATTATCGGTCCTTGGGATTCAATACCTAACCCCATGCCTTGCAGCTCCAGATCAGCCTGCTAAACATTCATGGCTTCAGGGTCATGAATGAGCAGGTAACTTTCATTATGCATGCTACTCCAGAGCATGGCTTTTTGCCTGGCCCATATATGCATTTTAGGGACTGACTGTTAGTCATTATTAAGAATATTTATTACTCCAGGGATCAAATCAGCTGCTGCCCAGAAGCATTAAATTTATGTAATGGATTGACATTACTAGCGGGTTTTGAGTTAAAACAGACACCACAACGATTGTCCTGGCCACAGAAAAGTTTGTGGAGGAAATCAGAAAAAGGTAATTTGGAGGAGTAAGATTTGAGGTAGCTTTCAAGAAAAAGCGAATCATCTTACTTCTTTTCAGGGTACAACTTGACCCATTTGTGAAAAGGACTCTACATTTGCACTGGCTGTGGCTGGACTTGATGGCTCAGGAGTTTTCTTCCACTTCTGTGTTCCCTGACTTCCACCTCAGATGGGATTTAAGTCTACTTTGTGCAGCAGGGAACCCAAAACCAGCTAAGATGGACCAAACATTTATTTTGCTGCTTTTCTTCATGCTCACATCTAACGTTCTTCATCTGCTATGGGCAGCAAGTATGAACCATGTTGAAAAAGTAAAATGTCAATGTAGAAATACCATTTCTCAGGGGCAATGTAAAGGGCAGGAATACAAACTCAAGTCACAATAGCAACAAGTGTTCCAAAATTAGTCTTGAAAAAGACTAATTTTCATTTCACCTAGACAAAATGCATGAAAAGTTACAGATTTTAGTATTATTTACTCCTCTTCTCTGTCAAGTAAAGACACATACTGCTTTGCTGACTATGGAATTTGGCTAGATAAGCAAGGTAGGTTTGCTCTAAGGAAGTCACAGTAATTGCCCCTATATTTCCGTTCAACCACTTTCTGGTTTTTGATGTCCAACCCGTCTCATTATATTACAGCAAAATGAAGTTGAAAATCTATTCCTATGGGATTTTTCTACTGATTTGGGTTGGAGATTTCATCCCAGGAAGGCCACAGCCTGGCAGCTAATAATGACTAGACGGCCTGTGCAGCTGGGGCTGTCACCTGCCCTGGCTCTGAGGGAGTTAAAAATTTGTATACAAAGAAACAAAAAGAGCTGCTTAAAATTTGATTTCCAGTGCAAGTCATCATTTACCATATGGTAAGGTATTTATCCCAACTACATGTTGTTCAGTAAATCATAGGGGTTTACAGGGGGTGGCGGGGAAGGAAGGGGGTTGTTGTTTTGATTTTAAAGTTCTGTGCAGCAAACTGTCTCTGTAAATGGTTGTCATCGCAATGGCTGTGAACCAGTCTGCTGCGTAAGGCTGATCGGAACAAGCCACCAGAAGCACTGCCCTTTTCCCTCCCCCTCCCCTCACCCTTGCTGTGCGGGTGGCAAACGTGATCATCCTTTGAAGCTGGGCTGGGCGCTGGGACCTTTCATGCACAGCACCGCATTACCTGATTTGCAAGCAGACAAGACCTGTCAAACCAGGCATGGGAAAGAGAGACAGGCAGCTAACACGAGTGTTTTCAACTTTATTACTACTTTCAGTGGTGAAAAGTGAGTTCGCCTTGCAATACTTAGGCAACTCAAGTTGCCAGAAAGGCAAATATCCAATATACACCCACTGGCCACCTCTACGGGGCTCAATGTTGTTGTTTGTCATTTATTTCTGTGGCTGGTGCTAATTTTCAGTTTGTCATCTTTTGACTCATAGAAATTCTTCCTCTTCCAAAAGGATGCATCTCCCTGCCGACCACGGAAAAAATGTGGCATGCAATTCAATCCTTTCCTGATAGCACCGGAGACGAGGAGAGGGCAAGTTAGAACACCATGATGAGGAAGTTCTGTCATTTCCAGAAGGAAGCATGATTCACTGTGCAGAGCATTTTTGGGAGCCTGAATCAGAGCTGTCGAGGAAGTCAGTTCTTGGACAGTTTAATGTTTAGTTTAACTATGACTTTACCGGTGAAATGTGTTGCCTCTCCCCGCAGCCAGTGGGCACGGCAAGATCAGATTACATGCCACCGAGGAGCAGGCAAAAAGATTGCCAAAGAAGTGGCTTTCAAATGTTTCGGCTGAAAAGAGAAGTGCCCTAGAAAATCTGTCCCTAAATGTCATGGCAAAGCAGAGCCCTCCTAGAGCAGACTTAAGGGAGAAATATTTTCTCACACTTTTCCCGAGTGCAGCGCAGGCAGTGGGAGGGACCTGCCGGGTGGCCATAAGGAGCCTGCAAAGGGAGGGCCACGCAGCGAGCTGCAGCCGGGCTCCTTCCCAAAAGGTCTGGAATCAGCGCGCTAGCGGAGAGATGGCTTCATTAGTCATGGCACAGACCTGCTAAGTAAAGCCATCCACTGAAAGAATGAGTTATGTGTCAGCTGCCAACAGGCTGCAGGATAAATTCAAGTGGTTGTTTTTAATCGCCTATTGTACCCTAAAAGGATCACAGTTTGATTAATGTGTCCCATCCCCCCTCTCCTTCTCCCCCCCGCCCCCCGCACTCCCCACCACAAACACACATGCTATATTGCAGGAAACAAGATTAGAATGGAGTGTCTTCCCCGGCTCTTTTGCCTTCCCACCTTCCTTTCTCCCCCACAGGAAAGACAAAGACTTACTGGCGACGTGCTATACATCTGGGAAGGGTCCTCAGTTCGGCAACTGGGCATATTCTTGGTCTACCACAGGTCTGAAGCGCTGTTCGTTTTGGAGCAGGCGGCCAACAACGCCTTTTCTCCTGAGGCGTAGTTTAATAAAGTGCGGGGGGAGAAGAAAATCTATGTTATTATACATGATGATTAGCAGACTGTTGATTTGTTTGTGTCTCCAGGGGCACGTGTGTATCACTGGGGTCGAGCAGAGGGAACTGGGTGTTAATATATTTACTGTACAGAAGGATACACAAGCACCCACAGCGTAGTGCTGGGGGGCGATGTTTGTGGCCTGTACATTCAAACAAATAGAAACCATCCTTCATACTTGCTCTTTGCACTCTGCTGCACAGGGATTTACATTTCTGGCCTCACGGATAAGGAAAGACTGAGTATCGGGGAGAGGTGGAGTTCCTATAGGATGTGAGAGGAGAATGGGATACACGGAGCATGCCTACGCATCCCTCGAAGACGTCACTCTATCTGGGAGCCAAAAGGTAAGGGAGTGGGTTTGCTGACTATGACACACGGTGGGAGGAGATCTGAGACACAAAGGAGTCATGGGTGTGAACCAGGAAACTAGCCTGTGCCCACCCAGCTTTTTTGTTTGCTCGAGGAGGATGTAAAATATGCTTACAGCAGTTGTGCTCCAGCTCCAGCGCTAATTGTTAACAATAAAAGGTCACCAGAAAACAATTGCTGGGAACCAGAATTACACAAGGGGCCCGGGTAATGTGATCACTCCTTCGCGGGAGAATGCCATCCCACCGGGGAGCGAGCAGGGTACCGGGCTATCCTCTGGAGCAACTTGCCAGGTCAGGCGAGGAAGGGAGGTGCGTGCTTGGTGTCAGTCAAACCTCCCCCCACCATCTCCCCTCTCCCAGATGGACACGCACGCACTAGGCAGTCTCTTTCAAGCTTACGTAACCCTCATTTTAGGGAGTTTGAGTATACGGCGAAGTTCTCTCCTTTTCCCTATTATCCTGGGAGGAAAATATCAGCTCTGACTTCCCTTCCTATGGCAGAGTTGGGGCTTTGGCGGGGAGTGCCGGTAGGTTTGCAGGGCAGGAACGAGTCCTGCGGTCTGGGGGAGGGCTGGGGTGAGCTGGAAGGCTGCTAGCACAGCCCAAGGGACAAAGAGGGCGGTACCTCCCAAAGTATCTCACGCCCTCCTGAAATACGTCCATACTTCATGGGTGTGAGTACTGCTCAGGAAGAAATTTCTAAGCTAGCATTAAATTCGTCTGCATGAGCATCAGTGACATCAGCAAGGGCTGAAACATCTAGCCAGCATATTGGGTAAGTACATTGGCAACCCATCCCATGCCAGCTCTGTGCTGTTACGACTCTCTGGTCTACTTGCATATGTCTACTTGTGTGGTCAGCACACCGTGGGCTGCTCTCTGGCCATCTTGCTACTTTAACCTTCAGGACTGAGCAAAAATTAAGGAATGTTTGAAGCAATGAGAGATGCTTTTAGGCCATGTCCATGCTGAGGAACAGCCTGATTGTCAGACAGAGGTGGAATCCAGGCCACTTAGCAGTCAGTAGCCGGTACAGCTATAAAAGTGCTAATCCCGTGTGGAGGTGGAGGCACGCTGGAGCACCCTGTGACTGAGCAGCCTGAGACCCTGCCTGCCCTGCCTCCAGTCCAGGTCCACACAAGAGCAACTATTCCTAGATGGTCCAAAAGCAGTTATTTATCTTTTCCTATACCTTACCCTCTGAGAAGTTGTATGTGCATCTAGCCCACCCTCACCCGAAGTCCTGGACCCTGAGCTTTCTGTAGCTGCATCCATCCAGAACAGCACAAATTACTCTACTGCCCCCACAAACACTCTCCTCAGCCACCACAACCCCCCTTTTGACCCTTCATATCCAACTCTTGCAACCAGACTTCATAGCCAGGGAGAGAGAACACTGATCGTGGGACAGATACATGTGAAAAGCAGTCATTAAGGGACAGCGCACAAGTGTTTTCCCTTCCTCTAGTGACTGCACATGTCTGATCCCCGCCCCATGCAATTTTGCAGCTGTTCTCTTCAGTGATGGGGCTCAAGTCTGTTTAAAAAAGCTGCTGCTAAAAAAGGAGTTTCCCAAAAACTCCATCAAGTGGTAAGAGACAGTGGTAAGGATGCAATGATTTGCAAAGAAAGGAACAGATGACCAAGTAGCTTCTCCGTAGATGTTCAGAACTGATAAGTTTCTCAAGAAAGCCACAGGATTAGCATGCAGTATAGCAAGAGGGGGGGGTAATAAGCTCTCGATCAGCTGAAGGATACTATGAGAGAGGTTAGATGATTTATGTGAGGAGAACTTGCTAAATTCTCAATCCTTCCCACATGCAGTTCCCTTATGTGAAGGATTTTGCTCTCTGCAGACAAGGAGAGCTCAATGAGTGCCAAGGTGCATCATCTTGTCCTGTGTGGCTGTAAGGAGCAAAAAGGGGAAGCTAAATTGTCTGGTTGAAATGAAAGCAAGATTAGTTTGGGACCAGGTTCTCACTGAAATACCATAATTATAAAAAGTGGAGGCAAGAAGCCTAGGGTTCCCTTTGAAGGGGTGCCACATATGTCCTAGAGACTGCTGAAGCATGTCTGGGCTCCTGCAGAATCTACATGCAGGTCATACAGTTTGGGGCCTGTGGTGTGCCCAGTACCAGTGCTAGAAAAGTTATTCAAGAGCCAGAAGACTCGAGGTGACACTGATATTTTGACTCTTCATGAATCTGGCCCCATTGGGTTCAGTTTCATCACAGCTCATAAGAAAGATGCAGAAAATCTGGGGAGGGTGCAGAGCATTGTAGCAGGCACCACAGCTACAGCAAACATTACCTGTGGGGGGAAGACTGGACAAACTGTATTTGCTTACTGTACAGAAAAGGGGATGGAGGGGATAGTGAGAACGTCTTTAAATATCTAAAGCGTTACTGCAAATAACCAGGTGAATTCATGTGTGTTAGCTTGTGGTGAGCTGGAGAGGTAGGGAGATGCTTAAACTGGAATAAGGAATAATCTTATTAGACACCAAGGGGAAAAAAAAAACAAAACCCAAGCTTTGTGATAGTTTGATTATGAAGCCCTGTAATGTATTGCCTGGAGAAATTCTGGAGTCTCCAGCACTGGATGCCTTTAAGAGCAGGGAAGCAGCAGCTAGGAAGGACAAGGACATAGCTGACGCTAGCACGGATAACCTCCTGAATTCTCTCCAGGTAGTATGCAAGTACTACAGTGAAGAAGAGGAAGGACTATTTTCCAAATTGTCCCTCATTCATTCCCATTTCTGCATCTATCACTTTTCATTCCAGCTGCATTAAAATGCACAAAATCATTCCTCTGTTAACATACGACTGTATAGTAAAAGCCATGAGTTAGGAAAGAGTAGAGCTTGTGAAAATAGAGGATGTGAGAAATTTGTACTTTTATTATGACAACCAAATCCTCCTTTTTCATAGAGTTGGTCTGATTTTGTTCATTTGCTCTTAGCAAGCAGAATTAATGGTTACTATTTTCTATAAAATAGAGCTTCCGTTACTGAAAAAAAATTATTTTACAGCACTCACTGTTCAGCCTATAAAGTTTAAAAGCTGTATGAGGAGTTCTACGTTTTGAAACATGTACTTTTTGGTGAACTATAAAGATGAGTCTTAATGCCCAGATTTCTGAATCAATAAAAATGCTCAAATGTCTTTGTCAGCAAGGTAGTGAAACTGAAGCCAAAATGCCACTACACAAAAGATAAAACCGTGGATGAAATGCCCTAGCCTTTACTGGCATTTGTGAGAAGTGCGGCCACTGAATATAGAGATGCGAGCAAAAAGTGAGTCCTGCCACCATGTCTTACCAATGGGTACACGGAGTGAAACAGGCCCTAAATAGGCCAGTTAAAATAGTGCAGTGTTTGCTGGGTGCACTGGGGCTTTTAGCACATGCTTTTGATGAGAAGATCTTTGTGAGCAGAAAGTGTAGATACTTATCATTATACTTAAGGTTGAATTCCAGCTTTTGTCCTAAATCCTACCTCTTTCTCCTCTCCGCTACATTTTTAGCTGCTCAAAACTTTTGGAAGCAATTCCTTCCATGATTAAAATTGTAATTGTGTGGTAAAAAATTTGTGATAAAAGAATCCATGTTAGATTGAATAACATTTTTTCTTTTTAAATTATTTTGATGTCCATTAGCTGTAATTTGAAATGCAGCTCTGGCATGTCTCGGAAGTAACAAACTGGACACCCCAGAGGGATTTGAAAGAGACCTGTGAAACAAAATCGGGCCTCAGACGACAGCTGGATCTGTAAGGGTCCACTACTCACTTCATCTTTTATGGGCTCAAGGTCCATGGTTGCAATAGAGATCTCAGTGAGCAGTCTAAAACTGGAAGAAAAAAACTCCATGGTTCAGAATGTTAAAGGCACTGATGTTCTGGAGAGTGCTAATGTGACTGTGGATATGAAATCTCATACTTTTTTGTCCCAGAGGGCCATGTGCATGTGTGCGCTCTGGTGACCCTTAGGTTTGGTCCAAAGATATGCCCCATTCTGACGGTGTTCATAGATGCTGCAGTCTCAGACACCTTCATGTCAGGGGATTCAGGGAACAAGTTATTTGAAGCATGATGATTAAACATGGCTTGAAATCATGATGGGGGAAAGTACACCTGTTCCACCTGTTCAGATTTGTTTTTCTGGTTGGTTTTTTTTCCTACTATAAGTCAGTAATATAGTTTGTGCTCACCAAAAGCAGCCCTTGCCTTCGAGCACTGTGGCTGAAGAAAAGTCCCTTCAGTACCCTCAGAGCCAGACTTTCAGCAAAGGGCAGGTGTGCCCTACACAGCAGAGGTGTCACTGAGAGCCTCACAGCCAGGTTTATGCAAAACCAGACCCCATTTAGAAAAAAAAAAAAAAATCCTTCCTAAAATGTGAAGTTTTCTGTTAGGAAATATACAGATACAGAGCCTGAAATATACTCCTAACTTTCCAAGGGACAGGATTTCAGGAGCCTGAAGGAAAATAAATTGCTAGATTGGTAGCAACCATGGCCTACATCATAAGCAGTTATTGTAAGTGTCTTTCCTAGGAAGGGGGGGTTAGGGATTGTGAAATTTATCTAACATATAAATGTGTGTAGGTCTCTATATCTCAGTGTTACCTGTAAGTGGAAAGCAGCCTAACCAAATTCCCTTCCTCGGGGCACAGCTTGCCAAGTGTACTTGCCTGTCCTATCACGTGTGCAAATCTTCATCGTCAAACAAGAACTTTCTCTGGCTGGAAAGCAGTAACTTGTATTGCAAAGTGTGCCAGCGTATGTCAGCAGTATTACTCCCTTGGCACTGCTCCTCCCTGTTAATTGTAGAGTAGAAAACGTTCTTCTTCAGGCTTTTCCTCTAACTACCCCAGTGTGAGAGCCAGAAACCGTGGACATTTGTGTGGAGGGAATTTGGCAGCTGAAATGCATGGGAGCCTGGCTCTGGCATGAGCATTTCCAAGAGCAGCATCTGGACCCCTGGTTAACTTCCTGACTGATCTCCTGCCTCCGACAGGAGGCCAACCACGCTAAGTGCACCAAACATAAGGGGGAGGGCTGGGCAGAGGCTTGGACTTTTCTTACCATTTTAAAAATAGAAGAGCAAATCCAAAGCATATTGGCAGACTGCATGTAACTTCAAAACTCAAGTGGAAAGTGCCTTCTCCTGATGGTTGTCTTGCAGATTATTCCCCGGGCTGATTTTATGCCTGTCCCAGCAGCAAAGCCACAGCTGCAACATCACTTACACAAACGGGTGAATTTGGAGCTCAAACATGAGTGGATTTCTGGTGCATAGTGAATAGCTTCCTGGCTCAATTTACAGGGGCATCTGTGTCAAAACTACTGTGATGTTTGCAGAATCCATCAGCAATTTGGTTGTATGGGGTGAGAGTAGTTTTGTATGTGCCATTTTCCTTGTTCCTCCATTCAAAGAAACTTTATATTGCCTTTTCAAAACAAAACAAAAGCAAAAAAAGTCCTGTTTAGGTTACCTCTCAGCTGTGCATATGCATGCGTACATATGTGGGGGGGAGGGTTTGCACATATATGTGTATAGGAAAGACTTTCCTTCAGTGCTGAATGGGAGTTTAGTCTGTGCTGACTCACAGGCTACAGATGACTGCAAAGTTATTAGGCTGTTCTTTCACCCAAACAAATCCAGCTTCCCGACCGTTTGACTCATTCATTGGTAGGTGTTTAGACTAAAACATAGTTAAACGTTGCTACCTGTCCATCCACCTACCTAGGCATAGCTCTGTATAGAAGGAGAAGCCAAAACACTAAAGCAAAGGGTCTAAAGCAGGTGGCAGTATGTTATTGCAGTATCCCGTTCCTGAATAGGGCTTGTACATCCACACCCACGTGCGGGCTTCACCACCACAGTGGCTGAGCATTCGTGCATCAGAATGTGACAAGGCTTCTAAAACTTCTCTGGGACCAGGGTCAATCACTTTTCCTACCCAGCAACACCCCATACATACACAGATGAAAACATGCAAGTGCTTGTGAACTGCATGAGCATCATCTAGGACACCTGTTATACAAAAATCACCCACTTTGTTGATTCACCATTTCTCTTTTCATCACAGGGAAGAATGACATTTTCTGAATAATAAATACAAAGTATTTTGCAAGTGGGAAATAAATGGCATCAGGTAAAAACTCTTGGTTGAATAACTGATCTCTCTTGTCCTTCTGCTGCTCTTTCTTTCCATTACCAATTTTACCCTGTCATTACAGTCTAAAGGTGAGGAGAAGACCAGAGAATAACAAAACCCAAATGCTTTATCCAAGATGTACATTGCATCCTGAGACTCCTCAGCACAAGTACAAATGAAGTTGATTTCCTGCCATGACAAGATAGCAAAGAGGTGTGCCAGAGGAGGAAAACGATCTTTTTACAAAGAGAACCTTGTCAAAGACTACTTTATTTCCAGACACAAGTGCAGGGAGTTAAAAAAACTTTTTAAAAAAATGGTCAGGTGCAGGGTAGAAGGATGAATTCAGGACTTAAAAGCATTCCTCCAAAATGTGGCAAATAGATTCTGAATTCTGATCATGTCTGGAGCATCAGCAGGTGACTAATTCATCTGCAGCATGGAAAGAAGACTTTTTAACACTGTCCATACATAGGAAATACCAATACTTACAGGAAACACTGGCATACCTTAGTCACTTGGCAATTCTCATCAGGCCATGAAGGTATGTTAGTCATGCTCTTATTAACAAAGTTTTTGATACTTCTGCTTTGCAGTAAGCAATGAAGCCTTTGTGTCACAGAGAGACGCTCCCCCTTATAGATGTCGTGCGAAGAGTAAGACTGTAGTATCTTAAATTTTATTCCAGGTTTGTCTGATAAGTGGGCGGCAATAGTTAAAGGCCAATTTGTGCTTTTCCATCACACTGTCTAGACATATTTGCAAGTACTACTTTCCCTTAAAGAGGAAAGGGTATATCATATATTACACAATAATGGGTTATTTTTACTTGTAATGCATTAAGAGGCTGTTTTCAATCAGAAACCATTTGATATGAGGGTATGTTCTGGACAATAAATGGAAAAAGTGGAGCATATCCTTTTTTTTCTTTTTTCACACAGCAGACAATACCCGTACTTTCCATATAGACAGGAAATGGCTTGGGTTTATATATAGAAATACAGTATATTTTATATGCATACATAATGTATCAATTTATTTTAAAACTATCACTGTATAATTGGTTGAAGCTGCAAAACTGATATACACCTATGTAAATATTTCAGTACAGCCCACAAAAGACAAATCTGGAAACTTTAAGGGAGATTCTTTCCCATCAGACCCTGAAGACGTGATATACATGGTATGAGGGTCATGTGCTGTTCAGCAGTCGCTCAGAGCCACCAAATGTGCTCTGTTCAGCATCTGTGTGTTGTAACTGATGGTCCCACTTGGGTCCCGCAAGATCTTCTCAAAGGTGTATCTTCTTACATCCTCTTCATCCCACCACTCCTAATGGGGTACCAGTTCTTTGCTCTTACTGGCACTGAAAACAGCCGGGCTGGGTCCGGAGCCCAGTTTGTCTTAGGGCTGTGGGGGTCTCCAGTCCCATTCCCCCTGGCTACCTGGCATCTCTTTTGGCTGGGGCTGTCCTCTGTCCTCTTCTGTCCTGGGATCTGGAGAAGGTGCCCTACATTTCTTGGGGGTGGGGCATCTCCATAGCAGAGTAGTCGCCTGCAGGGCCATGTACTGTCTGTGGCCACCTTTTCCCCGGTGGAGCAACACATAAAATCACTTTCATGGAGGGTGACAGTTCCCAGGCAGCAGCTCGGTTTGGGGTTTTTTTTCTATCTTTCTCTCTCTGGACCTGCAGTTTCTTGAGGACATGGACATTGGCACGGTGGTGAGCTGCTCCTGGCTTGCTGTAGTCCAGCACACATAAACAGTTAAAAAACCTCTGCTTTACCAGAACTGTTCTGCAGTTTAACAGAGCTAAGTCACTTTTTGACTCTATCTTCTTGCAGAAGATATTTGGGTTGTTTGAAGATGATTTGCCACTAGGCTAAGAGACCCGGGGTTAGGAAGTCTAGGAGTTACGTGTTTAAACCTATGTTCATTTCAAATTGGATAAATTTCTGCTCACCAGACTATGATCCACAGTCAGGCATTATGGTCAGATTATTTAATACATTAGCAAAAGTGAATTTGATGGACACAGTCACCAGCTGGACTGTGATCTGATAAGGCTGTCTGAGAAAAAGACACAGTAATAGGCCAGAACAAATATATTTGTTTCTTCCAGGCACTGTAAACAGATCTGTGTTTACTTTATTCCAAAGGGCTTTTTTTCCCCTGTGCTGCCAACATGTAATCTTTCACTTGACTTAATATGTGTTGGATTTTGTTTGTTTGCTTGTTTTTACATATGCTAAAACCCTTAATGGAATTCTTCAGTCTTGTCATTCATGTCATGCAGATAACAAACTTCTCCAGTGTTTCTTTTTAGGTTTCTCAAGCCCCACATGGCCCTGTGCACTTTTTAATACCTTTTTTCCCAATCGTTTTTTAGTGAGGGAAGGAAAAAATACAGAGAGAGTACCAGGTTACTTCCAATTGCAACCATTAATGGCCATGGTAGGCAAAGTTTCACAAATCCTGTTGCAGATAAGAGAATAAATCTCTCTCTCTACCATCAAGCTGTGGCGTGAGGACTGGAATACTCTCTAAGCCATAAAAGTTGAACTTGGAGCGAGGAGAACTCCAGCCGTCACCTTGCATTTTTCATTTGTTACAGGCCATCTGTGTGCATCATCAGGGATCTCAGGAAAATATTACTCAGCTGTCTTTTATCTCTGTCTAGTCTAGCTGGAGCGTGGGTAGCAGAACACAAAGAAACAGGTTCCTAACTTCAGTCTGGTGATAAAAGATGCTGGTAACCTAATAGAAGCAAATGTTTTGTATTGATTAATAATACAGGGCTATAACCCACTGAATCTGCTGCACATGGAGCACAGTTTGGAAAACAAATAATGAGTTTCTTCCTTCCTAATAAGCTCTTTATTACTTGTTGAAGTGGAATGTGAGAGTAGAAAGTAAAGCTCAGGTATCAAAAAGAAGTGGTGATGACGGGTTGAGGGGGGTCACTTGTGAAAACAGTGGAAATCAAATCAATTAGGCCTGTCAGCTGGAAAACATCATGGGGAATTAACACTTGTTTGTCTGGATTCCTGCAGCCTGAGCAAAAGCGCACAAAAAAATGTATTCAGGTAGCAAAGAAATTGTTGTATGAAAATTGCAGTTTAACCAAAAGAAAAAAAAAAACGTTATGTAAGACTTACATCCACTGACAAATGAAATAAGTAAATAGGATAAAACTTTAACAACAGCGATATGCTTTTAACCTTCAATAGAAAATGCATCTGCACAGCAACAATGGGCAGAGGTGAAGGTACCACCCCTGTAAACTTTAGGGCTCATAAGGAGTAGAACCTGGCAGGGCGCTGCTGAAAGTGGTGAGATTTTTGCCTGGTTGCCATGAAACTGAAATTACAGCTGGTGGCATAAATTGAAAAGGCATGCAAAAAATCCAGGGAATATTTGGATCATGGGACTACAAAGGAGGGAAACCTTGGGGGCAGAGGCATCCAGGAGTCTTTGGATCTCAACCTCACTTCTGGTTTATTTTGTTTTCTCTCACTTCAAGGTTGAACTGTACTGAAAGGCCCTTCCCTTTACTGCGAAAGAGTCGGGGTTTTTCATATCACACTCCAGGAGAGCAAAGATGGTGCCAGGGCAGCTACAACCACAGCTTCTACTGGATCAGTGCCTGACTGAGGAAAGCAGGAATTCAGAACTACGGTCTCCAAGGTCTCTGACTAAACTCATTAAAACTTGGACACAAATATTAAGCAGTGAGATGCATTGGTCCCGATCCCCTCTCTTCCCCTAACTCTGGCAGGCACCAGGGAGTGCCCCCCAGCCCCTGCCCATGAGGCTGCCAGCGGGGCGACCGACCCGGGCACAAGGCAAGGATGCTCTCCTGCATCAACCTGGACTACGCAGAGCACACACAGGGTTACTGAAGCCAGGGGCTCCAGGTGGCCTGCACACAAATTCAAGCCCCAGGCTGCCAGATAGGCTGATTTCATGGGTGGTTTTTTTATCATTTGGTTGTTGCTTGGTTAATTCATGCAGGTTCTACTGGAAGACCTCAAAGACCCCAGAAATATTGTAGGAATAAGCAATAGGATCAAAATATTTCAACAACTTTCATTTACACTGAAATAGATAGGGCTAGTTAATTACGTCTTTATCTTTTTAATATGTATGTACCATTACTGACTTGTAAGTGCTGTTTTTCGATGGGAAGTGGCTGAGGTAGCATGTGAAGTCTGACTGGATTCCAGAATAACAAAAGCAATTGTTCTTTCCCCGTTCTGGTACTTTATATACTGACTACTCGTACGCATTCTTGGCACACACAACAGTTTTTACTGTGCACAATTTTTAATGCAATTAGAAAAAGAAACAATTTCAAGTGACAGGAATAAATTAAAGGAATAGCTTGAAGGTACAATCACAAATGGCTTAGTACTTTTCATTCAGAGGGAAGTACCTCAGGAAAAATATTTCTTCTAATTGCCTAGCAGCTTTTGAATCACTCTGTCCAGTGTTTCAAGTGTCTTGGCCATTTCTAGTTGTAGTTTGAATTATTTTATTTGTATAAATGTGTATAAACTACTTTTTTTTTCTTGGCTATACTTGCGTGAAATAATAAAAGAGAGAAGTGTTGTTTAACTTTTTCTTTGTTATTCCAGGCATCGAAAAACCCTGGTCACCCCTGCTTTCACATATTTTATTTTACGGTGAAGTTGGGATGTTAAGTCAACCAACTTACACATTTCAATGCAAGTCAAATATAACAAAGCAAGGGCTAACTTGTGGGCCTTTACACATCAGTGGTAGGAAAGGTGTGGAAAGCTATTTGGAGCTCCCCTGCTCACCCCTGTTAACACATGCATGTTTCCTTAAGGAAGTGGTGATTACACCTTGTTGTTGGCAGTGCAAAGCTTAGTAAATCTTTGCATTTTCACTATGGAAGAAGGGAATTTCCTCTTACTTCTGTGGGCAGCCAGCCAGTGAAAGGTGATGGGAAATACATGACATCCTGTTCTGCCTACCTTTCATCTTTCCTGTTCACAGACACATTTTGAGCCTGATATGCAGGTGTAATTAAAAACAGGTTGATGCCATGCACAGCTCAGCAGATGCACGCAAAATTAGTACCTGCTGTGAATCCAAGTACATTGGCTTTTATGAAACAGCCAGGCTTTTGCAAATTGTCTCTTGTAACTGCAATAATATCAACATAAGAACAAAGTGGATCGTGTGGCTTTCACTAACATAGATTGGCTCAATGGCTAACACTTTTCTCAGTAGTACTCAAAGTAATGTAATGCTAACTATTCATGCTGATGTTTTTCAGAGAAGTTAATAGTATTGCACTGGTACATTTCATACATTTTAAAAAAGCCACCTTTTTGCTAGATTTCCTGGGCATGCTGCTCATGTAGGCAGCAATGCAGCATCTCCATTCTCCAGCTGGCCACTGCCGTGCACCAGGGCTAGGGCTGAAAAGGGCTGGTGTGCTGGTTGTCCTCCTTTGCTATGGTCTTTAAAAGATGCCTCTGAGGAGGATGCAGCTCTCCAGCCTACCCACTTGGCATGCCTAATGCAGCTGCCATACTTTCTCTTCCCTAAGGGAGCCAAAATAGGAGGGGGAGATGGAGCGAGGAGGTGCTCCCTCTGCAAGCTACCTTGCCCTGCCCTGCCGTGAGTGATGAGAGGCTATTGCAAGGGGGGGATTCTAGGTGGGGACACACACCAGAAGTGGCAGGGAGCAGTGGCTGGGGCCTTAAAATTTGATGGAAGCAGAGCTTTCAACTGCAGTACTTCACATACATGCCACGCTGGCTCCTCCCTGGCAACTGGCACCAAGAAAAACACAGTTAAAAAAAGATCCATCTCTTGTCATCTGCCTCACCAGCAGTTCAGGCAGGTTTTGTTGCTTTCAACACTGGGGCAATGTTGGCTACTAAAATTCTCTCCGCTTTAGTTTAGTGATCCCAGACCATGAGTAGGAGCAGTCATTCACCTCAGATGCGTGTAGCATCATAAATCTGTTCAGCTGCACATTTTAGCTCTGTGGTGTCAGACAGGCATAATTAGAGCTCCAGAGTCCAAGTGCCACCACACTAGTCTTACAGCAGTGCAATTGCCCACGCTTTACATGAGTCATCTGGTGGGAGAGGAGAATCAGGCCCAACATGTCTGGGCTGAAGCAATGATTTAATCAAACTGTTCCTTCCAACTCTGACAAGTGTCTTTTTATGCTTCATGGTGTTTAGTTTGAAGTTGCCAGTTGGAATTTTTCACACCTGTGGTTTATTTAAGCCCTTATCCTGCTGTAGCTTTCACATTTAAGACAATAAATGTGTCCTGTGGAGCTGTGAAGTATTAGGTGAGGGAGACATTTACGTGCAGGTGACAAGAATAAATGAATGCTACATTTGCTATTACTTTCCAAATACAGTCAACTGCTGCCCATGACCTCTCAACTCAGAAAACTGCTGGTTGAGGCCTCAAAGTATCCAGAGTGTGTGCTTTGGCTATTCATGCAAGTAAAATTTTCATACCATATATAAATATTACCAAGAATGATCACATGGGCCGATTGTGTTCATCAGGAACATTTAATGAGAGAAAAGGAATGACTTCAATTCAATGCCATCACACCTGAGATCAAAATCTACTTAACAGAGAGGAAATTGGAAAATATCTACAGAACAAAAATTCCAAAAACAAATAGGAAGCCCCGACTGAAAAAGAAATGCAGACAATGCAAGCAGATCACACCGTAGGAGGACATTGCCATGCTTGAAAAGTGGAGTTACAAAGTAACCTAAAATCATTTCAGACAGTAGAGACGGTACAGTGGGTTTATCAAGATTTTAATCTACAGGTAAGCAGAAAAGGAATTTTTTTAAGCATTAGAAATTATTGGAGTTTGTTAATCATTCATTTTCAAAAATCCTGACTTCCTCCAGAAGTTTAAAGTTAACCAAAGAATAAGCAACTCTATCTATTTGAATTACATTGCTTCAGACACGGTAGAGTTTCCATTGTCAGGGGCAGCAAGGGCCAAACATTTCCAACTTCCATTCTCAGCTGTAACAATTCAAACCTATTACTCAAAAAATAAAAACAAAATATAAAAAAGAAGAAAGCAACATAGTATATATTATCCTGTTATAGCATCTTCTTGTAAGGCATTTTATTCAGAACAGCCATGGTCCCTACCACTTTCCATCAGTGTCCCGCTCATCTCACTTGTACTATCAAGATAAATGCCTTTTAGATGCAGATGGCTGAACCTTGCATTTAAACAGGCTGTAATCTCCATGGCCAGAGATACCATGAATAATTGAAATACCAGAGAATAAATAGTTTTACTAACCATGTTTTGCCTTAAATAATGAGAGCACCTGGTAGATCCACATACATTTAATTAATTTGCTGTTTGTTTGCTCCATTGCATAATTAACTATTTAATTTCATTGCCCTCTGGATTTGCTCACTAATTAATTATCCCTTGCTAATTCATTGATCGGCTGCTTGTGGCTTGTCTTGGTTTTCTAGCCACCATGTTTACCTTCTACTTTATTGTATCAGCCCTCCTCCCTTTTCTGTGTCTTCCCAATTTCCATTCCTCTTTCTTTCCTTTCTCTGCTGTTGCACACTCGCCTGGCTCAGCGCTGGGCCAGCCCGGCCTCCGTCAGGGCACAACAGCTGCCCCCAGACACAGCGGACATGGCTGGGCACTGTGTTCGGGTGTTGGAGAGAGTGGGGACCTTGCTGACAGGGCAAAAGCTATTTGAGATATAATGGTCCCTGGAGACAGTACTGTCCTGGTTACAAGTAGTTCATTCCCAGTTATTAAGACAAACATAGCTGGACTGGGAAGACATGATTTAGGACAAATGCAGTTCGCAGTTGTTTGAAATGGGAAGGATTTAATGACTTAGGGGCTTACTGTCCCTAAGACAGAAACTGTTCACTGGCTTATGTCTTAAACCTCCTATTAAAGTTTTGTGGCATCCTGCAGGTTGCTGAAAACAATGCTATACGCACAATATAACAAAAAATTATCTAAGAAATTAGATCCTGTGGGTACAACCAAATCTTTACAGTCTTAAGTAAATAACTAATGCCTAGAATACTGATTTTTTTCCTCTCCTCTAAGAACCAGCATGCTCCTTGTCCAATCTGAGCTCACTTAATTCTCCCACATGTCTTTAAAGCTACTTCTAGTAAACATTTTGGATATTCTTTTCTCACAAACTGCTTCTGTGAACTTGCACTGTCTGCTGCAGCCCATTCAGTCAGCAAGGTTTAGGAGTGCGATGGTGACTCTTAATTCCATCTTCTAATGTTAGACTCTCATTATCTAAGTATAGTCAATACGTTTTATTTCTGTGAAAGCTTGTTTGGATTTCCGTCTGCTCCACTCTCTTCTGGTTTAGATTTCTCATCTGAATGCTGTCCAGAATCTAGTGCTTACGCTACCATTCACCATATTGCTTTTTGTTAATTGCTCCCATATTCAGAGGAGTCACGTGTGCCAAATTGTTGAATTGTGGCTGCACTTTCAGGCAGCTACTAGCACCTCCCCAAAGAGGCAATTAAAACTCCAAACAGTGCAGGGACAGGAAAACTGCTTGTGAGAGGCTCTGAGGGTCATCCAGCATTCCTTCAAAAATGTATATTTTGTACGTTTGACCTTTCTAAAAGAGGGAATATTTTTACTGCTAAATTTTTGTCTTTCTTTCAGCAGACTGACAAGCTGTTTCAGGTGATCATTACTTGAGATGATCAGGCAATGTTCACTTTGACTGATAGCACGAGAGTGGCAGTTCTGCCCTGACATTGGTTCGGTGAAAGACTGAAGTCGGCTCTTCATTTCATGCACGTGAGGAATGCTGCTGACCTCAGCAGGACTGCGTATGCCTTTGGAGATAAGTATGTAACTACATGTCTTGATGAATTAAGCAATTTTCCTTGAGATTGCTCCTACAGGTTGATATCACTCTTGGAAAGGTGGCTTGAGCATCTAGATCACAGGGGCTCTGAAACACAGAGCAAAGCAGGGCCTAGTTACTGCTGAAATCTAGTCCTAATTATGGACCCTGCTTTCACAAAACGTTGACAGGATAGAGCGTTTTGTTCCTATTACCAAATAAAAGGAACAAAATCCCTTCGTTCAGTATTCTAGGCAACAACATGTGAACGTAGCTGGACTAAGGCAGATGACATTTCTGGTAACACAAAGAACTTCCTGTGTCTGAAGGAGCATCATTAAAAGTAGTACGAACGGAGTTTTCAAAATTAGTTCAAACTATTGGGTCATACAGAAATTCATTTGTCTTATATATAAGAGAGGAACTGGTGGGAAGAAAGAGGAAAAAAGCTTTCTGCCCTGTGCTGATGAGAATCACAGAATAACTCCAAATCCAGTCTTGCATGTCCTCGATGGTCTAGGGAAAGCGCCTCTGAGCCCCAGAGCACCCAGGCTGAGTTATGTTTCCCTTCACCCTCCAGAAAAGTCTCCTCTGGCTATGGAGGAAGCTTAGACACCGAAAGTTAAGATGTTTATCTGCCTTAAACATCCACTGAAAGCATCTCCATACGAAGCTTCACTCATGTTACACCTGGACACATGTTTTTGGAGATGTGTCTTCCATTTGAAAACCAGGGGGCTTAAAAATGTTTCTGGGTCTTTGGAGGAGGGAAGGGAAGGAAAGGGACAGAGCACGCAGCTTTTCCAGCATCAGAATCCTTGAATCGGTCCTGCAGTGGGGTCAAGTATCTCTTTCTTTCTCAAGAGCTCATTTTTATGCTGTGTGACATTTACCCAGGCAACCTTCCCACACACAGGGAGCAGCTCAGGCCTGGCAGCAGCCACATCTAAGATGAATTGTTCAGTGCTGGGTAAAGAGGACAATAAAACCCCATCATCTCTTGCCACTCTAGTTTGCACCTTGGCAAAATAAGTGTATCCATTCACCCCAGAGGTGGGACCAACAATAGAAAATCTTTCCATAAAGATGAAGAAAACCTTGAGGAAAACGGGGAAAGGCCATTTTTCAGCCAAAGTATCCCACTCCTCCATTTTGAAAACAGGTAAGAGGGAGGACAGCTCGAGCACCCAGCGACTGACGGCAACGGTGAGGTGCTTCACAGGTCAGGTTGTCCTACAGCAGCAGCGATGTCCCTGGCTTGCCAGGCATCAGCCAGCAGCTGCAGGCCATCCCCAGGTGTCCCCCTCTTGGCAGGTCGCCAAAATCCCCAAAAAGGAGGGAGGCCAGGCCGGGGGTGGCTGAGGTGAGGTGAAGCAGCATGGGTGTTCAGTCACCTCGTCAAGGCTGGCCTGCCCCAGGCTGTCCACACTGCCATCACCTGAGCACAGCCCCGGGGCAGCGCGGAGGGGTTAGTTATACCCAAGGTCCGGGCATTGCTCTCGCAGGGCTAGAAATAACATCTTTTGCAGATTCAGCTCAAGTTTGCCAAATACTTGAGATACTTCTTTGTCTCCAGGACCGGTTTGCTGGTGACAGGATCAAGAGGAGCAGGAGTGTTCACTAGCCCCTGCTCCAAAACGGGGGCTTCACGGTGCATCCGCCAGGCGCTGCTGCCGCAGCCGATCCCTTTCGCCTCTGCCTCCACCGGCCCTGTGGAGGAAATGTCGAGGAGTGAGGAACAAGTGCAGATTTGTCTGGTTCAGTGGCTTTGAGACAGCACCTGGCAACGTAGCGTGGAGACAGACGTGAGCCTTTTAAAAAATTTGGCTTGGTCCCATGACGAGTGCCAAGGCCTGCCGGGCAGAGGGTCCGGGTGGTGGGTAGTTTCCTGAACGGACTTTTCTGGCATAAGGGGAACGTGGCTGAAAACAGTTCTGTTTAAAATCGCTTAAAGATATATTTGCTGGGGGAAATAATTCCAGAGAGGGTTGTCTCTAGCCCTTTTGTGGGGAGAGGCCTGTCACACAGGCAGAGGGTGATGATGTGCATCGTTCCTCCCTCGTTTCTGACAGATTTCTTCCTCAAATCTTTGCCCTGACTCTTCCCTGTCCCCTAGTCAGCAGTCCCATGTCTGGGTTGCTTTTCCTTGCCTCTCCCTGCCAATTCCTTCCTCTTCTGCTACTTGGTACCAGCAAATCAAGGCAAGGCAAGGCAAGTGAATTTCTGAACTTTTGGGGAGAAAACGGCCACTGGCACCATGCCAGGGACCTCCCTCACCTCTGGCTGCCCTCAATCCCCATCAAGTCTGTGGTTGGGGCGGTGTGCAGCCAAGTGAAATGCTCCAAGCTGTGAGACATTTTCTGTTTACGTTGCAGGCCAAACCTCTTGGATTTTGACCAGAATGGCCACTTTTGTGGAGGCAGATATATCTGTGGAGAGAAGGAACGTAGCGCGTATCCTGGTCACGCTGTTTTCCCAGGGAAAGCAATAATGCAAGGGAATGCTCTTTCTGCTGCACGCTGTGCACTGTCCTGCTTGACTGGAGCAATGTCTGGGAAAGCTGGCATTGTCCCCTAAATAGGGAGCAGACCTTGGGTGCAAAAAGTCACCTCTGTAAAAATGCCACGCTGCTCCAAATTTTCCTTTTTGGGGGCAGATTACTCAGAAGGAAGTAGCAAGGCAAGCCCCGTGTCATGTGGAATAGCTGAAATTCCTTGAGTTCCTTTTTGCCAGGATTTCAAGCTGTGAAAGACACATGATCTCCACTGCTCGAGCCTATAACTGAGGATTTTCCCCAACAAAGATGAATAGGTAGCTGTACAATTTTCTTTTCTTTTCTTTTTTTTCGATTTTTTTTTTTTTCACATCTGCCAAAAGCCATAGTAGATTCTGAGTTAAATTGTTATCAGAGCCTGCATTTGGAAGCAGTAACCTCAGATGGGGTTTATCGAAAGGCATATATTCCTCCTTACCCTCAGGAACGGATCTGGCCTATGATCACTTTTAGAGAAAAATACAATTAATTCAAATTCTGGCTCCTTTTCTACAATTCACATTGTTACAGCACTCCTTGAAAAGAGGGGTTGAGGTCCAGTGGCCTGAAACCCCTTATTGCTGTATTTGGTCTCAGCCAGGGGCCAGTAACAAGCTGTATCTGTAAATCTCTCCTGCATGCTGGTACCAGGAGCGGCTGTCCATTTTCATGTTGATAAGTAATGAAGTTTAAGTACTGAACAGCTTCATGCTGCGATTTGCTAATTCATCAGAAGTAGATGAGATGGGGAAAGGAGAAGCTTTATTGCTTGCTACAGCAGTGATTTGCTAATTGTCCAGCCCAGTCCGTCAGAGGGCACCTGGTTAACTGAAGAGGCATTGCCATTTTGGGAGAGAAGAGGGCTGTCAATAAACTGTGGAAAGGGGTGTTGAAACTGCCTCTTAAATAAAGTTAGAATCATAGAATGGTTTAGGTTGGAAGGGACCTTGAAGATCATCTAGTTCCAACCCTCCTGTCATAGGCAGGGATACCTCCCACAAAACCAGGTTGCTCAAAGCCCCATCCAGCCTGGTCTTAAATACCTCCAGGGATGGGGCTTCCACAACTTCTCTGGACAACCTGTTCCAGTGCCTTACTACCTTCAGAATGAAAAATTTCTTCCTGATATCTAATCTAAATCTACCCTCTTCCAGTTTGAAGCCGTTCCCCCTCATCCTATCAAGAGATGTTGGTTAGAAATCAACAGCCTTTGGGGTGGAAGCAAGGAGATTTGAATTTGAAAAAAAAACTGCAGGAGGCACCAAAGAAACATGGTGTAAATAAAGGTTAGCATGTTTTACCAAGAAGTCCCAATGACTTTGATCTCCTTGAAAGAAAATGAAGTGTAATTCGCTTTCATTTGTCTGCCACCCATGGCTTCATAAACCTTTGCAATCCTCGTTATCTATTCCAGATTTTTCTTCAAATAAGTAACTTTACTGAACATGGTTAATTCCCAGATAATTCACTAACAAAGACATTTCACATAGAAATCCTTCTCACTGTGTGTCTGGAGCACCCATACGAAGAGCCAACACCTCTGCAAGTTTCTCTGCGGTATCCAAGGTCTCTACTCTATACGCCTCTGCTTCCCAGCTAAGCTGGAGAGCTGATAGTGCAGGAACAAGAGGAGAAGGAGTATTTCCTGGTGACCCCGTGCTAATCCAGAAAGACTGCAGGGCAGTAAGGAATATGGCTATATGTACAGAAAGTTTGCCACAGATTTCACTTGGGGCCAGGATTTTACTCATGGTCTGTCAAACTCTTGTCTGGCTTGTGGACTGAGTGCTCTTGGAGCCCGTTTGCCTGGCATAAATGACCAAGTCAGCAATATGCTGCTGCCAGCTCAGCCATGGCGGCTGCCTGGGAATACAGGCTGAACTGCTTGCCTGTGTAAAAATAGGACAGGTAAAAGTAAAATGTACTATGATGCTAACGCAGCTTATTTCACTTTTACCCGTAGCTTTGATTGCAGCCAATTACTGCTAGTGAGGAGCAACTTTATCACCCCCATTCGCCTTTTTTTTCTTTCTTCTAATGCAGTTACCTACAGCTTTGTGTTATTGCCTTAATTTTGGAGATGAGAAAGGAGAACAGAGAAGGAATGTCACTTGTCCCTGATGATACAGCCATTGTCAGACCCATGAGGGGGGCTCTGAAATGCCTTGCTCTTAGTCTTGTTCTCATTCCTCTGGGTTACAAAGACGTGACAGATACAGTACATGTTCTGTTCTTACACTCTGCATAGCAAAATCAGACAATTAGGAAAACTCTTTGAACATGAAAACTGAAGACTGAATAATCCAGACATGTACTTTCTGCTGTTTTCTTTATTTTCTAATGAAAAAGTGTTTATTTAAACTCTGAGATAAATCCTGTCTATCTGCCACCAGGTTAAATCTGATTTTATTTCCTCAATTCATCTCTGTAAAGGCTTTTTTTCGCAGCTTGTATTACATTGGATAACAGAAGAATTACCATCACATAATGTTAGTCTAAAAATACATGTACCATTATTATTATCAAATAGAGATAAGTGTGTGTTGCCAAGTAAAAAGAAAGCTGTGAAATATTATGCCGAGTACAAGTAATTTTTTTCATGATCTTCCAGAACATGAAGGATAGACATGGGCTGCCAGATACTCAGTTCTGATGGATAAATGCAACTGTGGTTTCCATAGCTATGGAAGGTTTTCTATAGCACCCATCACCATGGTATCTAAGCATCTGTTGTTGCTGTTACACACTTCAGTCTATGGTGTACTGAAGAGAATTAACCGAAATAAATAAATAGATGGTCCTTGACCCTGGCCATCCATCGTATGGAGTGACTTGGGCCAGGTTCACTCTTCAAAAGAGATTGATTGTCAGTTTGTCTTTTCACTACTCCCCAGTTGTTAAGCTTCTTGTTTTGGTGAGACCTTACTGTAAGGGCATCTCTTGTGCTGTGGTTCAGTGGCTCAGCCGGTGCCTCTTCCACAGGCCTGGGCATACAGCCATTCAGGACATAACCACTGGGCACAACGGAGACCACAAACAAGATCCTCAGCTATGCACCAAGCCAGGCTGCTCCATTCAATCTCACTGGCTTCTTCAGGACCTAGGGATCCCAAGATCCTGCCCACTCCTTTTGCTATATGCCAGACAAGTTTCCTGGCAGAGTGCTCATGAGAAAACACTTCTTCCTCTGAGAGGACGATCATTCTGCCTAAAGGGAGGCAAACCTCACTATCTTTGGACATGTTGGAGCAATGCAATGACGATGAAATATTTGTAAAGTGATAAAGTATCAAAACTGAGACAGACCCACCATGTAAAGCCACTGGAAATGCACACACGCAATTTTGTGTTTGACATTAGTTTTAGAGGGGTTTTTTCCTGGTCTTTTTAGCTGAAGACCTGTTACGCACTTGTCAGGCTTTCATCCTGTCTGCACTACAGGAAGTCTAGGTCTTAGGAACTCGATTTTCCCTATGCAGTTGAGATCCCTCTTTGGAGATTTATTCAGATTTTTCTTCTGTCCAGAAGATTTCCTTTATCTTTAATTAGGGAGGTTTAAATCTTTCTTTTACCAGACCATTGTTTGTCCTCTCCATTTTAACAACACAAATATTTCTTGGGGATGGTCTGATGCAGTTTTTATTGGCTCAAATATTAAATAATTGGTGTGCTATCTCATCCTTGGCTATACTCTGTGATGATGCAGATGCTCTCTGTACTTGGAAAGCAGTATCTGAACTCAGAGAAAAATCTTCTTTTAATGCAATCCGTACATTATATAAGAACATGTACATTGGCAACGCTACTTTATGCATTTCTATAAAAAGAATAATGGGTGCAAGGTTATAACTCAGCTTTGCCTGAGACCAGGTACAGAAGTAACTAATAATTTTGAGGCAGTAGCAGGGCCTGAAGTAACCTGGTGCACAGGTCTTTCTCTGAGAGACATTTAATGCACCTCTGCATGAAGATGCCAGGATCAGGTCTTGGAAGGTGTACAGCCATGTCTGTACATCACTGTCCTTGTATAGCACTGGGAGAAACCCTTCCTTGGGTCACAATTTCACAGATGCTTTCAGACTGCACAGACCAGCACTGCCACTAATGAAGCGGTCCCACTGTCTCTTCTTTCCTCCCTGCCTCCTTTTGCTTGAGCTGGCACAAACCTTTGCACCAAAGTAGTTCAGAGAAGTGACAATGTCAAAACTAACTCATACAGACACTTCGTTTAAAATCTGCCTTGTGTCCTGCTCCAGTTCATGGCACAACACTTGTGCTTGAGGAAGGAGACAAGATAAAAGACTCACAGCTGGGACTGGAAAGCACAATTTCTCCTGACACAAGCCATGGCTATTTCCCGGTTTAAGGGAATCATGAAATTGTGGCATTAAAGAAGGGTTAACCAGCTTGTGAGTGCTGCAACAGATAGGGTACTGACCCCACTAATTGCTGAGCCAGCTCAGGTGTTTCCTCATTAAACTCTGTTGTGTGAATCCACCTTACTGTGGATCTGTCATATAACCTGTCTTTTCATCCGTGGCTTGCAAATTAGCTGCAGGACTTCAGGTGATGGCTCCTCAACCAGCCCTTTCAGAAGGGTGTCCATTTTAGGGGGGGAAAATTACAGCAGGCATTTGTAGTGCAAGGTTTTTTAGCTGACCTATTTCCTCTAGTTTTCTCAGCACATTGTCACTGGTTAAATAAAGCCTCATTAGGAGAGCTGGCCCCTTTTTTCTGATTGCAATGTTCAATTTTGTATTCATGGGTTCCTTTAGTGTTTTCCGCAGTTCCTAAAAAAATCTGGATGAATTTGGGGCACAGAAAGGAAATCTGAAATGTTCCCTCTTAGTCTGCACTAACAAATATTGTAAAAATCAGATTCAAAAACTTCCTGTAAACTCAGATGTTTTGAGAAAAGCCTGGAGCCTCTGCTCACAGTGGAGTGGGAGGATGTCCTGCAAGAGCAGCAATTACTGTACAATAAACCAGTCAACATGTCTTGTGTAATTAGCATGAGTCTTTATTATAGGAATATCTACCGTGCTGACAGATCGGGCCAAGAAAGCCACCCTTCTCCACGCACACACACACACGCATGAGCAGACATGAGGGTTAAGAGGATGCACCAAAATAACACCTCCCAGCTCCAGCTGAAAGCACACTCCCTTTGCTTTCACCGAGCACCCTCCACAAGGCTGGAGGTAGCTGCTTTTGTGGGACAAATGGAAAGGGGACCCAAGAAGGAGATTCCCCTCCCCACCTCTGTCTGCCTCACCCAGGGCCAGAGACCGAACGGCTGTGAGCTGGGGGGCTGCCGCCCGTGTCCGAGCTCCCCCCACACCGCTTCAGCACTTGCACAAAGAGCTGTCGACAGCAGCAACGTCCTCTCCATGCACGTACATAGTACTCACATCCCCTGGTTTGCTAATAGGAGGGGGGCAGACTCCCTATTCGCCACTTGAAATCTCACTTGAAACTTGAAAAGGGAATGAGTGGGAGAGAGAGAGACAGTATTACAAATTGGCATTTAAATTTGTCAATTAAATCTGCAAAGATTCACTACCTTGGATTTTTGCTGTATCACTCCCTAGTTATGTTCTTTCAATGCCTCTGCCCTGCTTCCTTCTGCAGGTTTTGCAACAGCCTCCTGTACATATGCTGCCTTGCAGAGCACCACAGATAATTTTCTGGTTTTTATTAGCTTTCCGAAAACACATGGAGCAGGGCTCCTTCACTTCAGCCCCCTTAAACTTTAATAGGGTGTCTATTGTAAAGCTAACTTTTTCATTCATTTGCTCATACAGGGAATATTTCCTTTGAACAGCAGGCATGTTCTGCTAGAAAAATCCCTTTGGGAAAATATGAAGCTTTGAGAAATGTTCTGTCCTCCCTCAAAGAGGTCCCTTCTGAACACAGACAACTTCTACTGCTATTTAACTATCAATAAAACCCCCCTGCTGTACCAGTATCTGCTGAAGTACTAAGCTCTGCAGCAATCCATAACTTCCAGTGAAATGTCAGCAATTAACCTGATTTTAATGTTACACAGGTATGTTACCAACAGTCATCTGTAATTCTTTAACATTCTTTTCAGTGTAAATCACCTCAGAGGCAGGGCAGCCCCTTTTCTAAGGAATTTCAACAAATGCTGAGTTATAAGCCAAAAAGCAGAGAAATAACTTTTAAACGGAATATATATCTCAAGATTTATCACTAAAAGAAAAAAAAAAAAGCGAGAGAGAAAATAACAGGCAAAAGCCTACATTTTAATTTAATTCAAAGTGTAAAATGATTTGGTAATATGGCTGCCCAAAAGAAAGACTCCAAAGAAAATCTTTATGGGATATATTTAAACTAACTGAATTGCTTAATATTGCACATGATTAACTAACTACTGCAGATTTGAAGTTTGAAACATATTTTTACATTTGAACCCAAATGTTTCTGTTGCTCAGAGACCAAATAGATGCATGGGATGCAAGCGGGTGCTGGGTGAGAGGAGAGGACAAAAGCTTCTCTTTCATTTACTTTCCAAGTCCAAAATTCAGGCTTCTGCATTTAGGATCAAAACCTGAAAAGCATTCTCCTACGTGTTTGAGCTCTCCCATGGACGATGCCACCAATGCACACGTTTGCAACAGCAGCACATGAATTCCCACTGTACGCAGTGCTCCTCTCCCATTGAAGCAATCCCCGAGGACCTCTCTTGCAATGGGAACAGAGTAGGCCAAGCTCTGTTTTCAGTGTCACCCTGGCAACCGCTTTCCCTTCCATCTGGATGTCACATCAAAGAGACATTCCTGCCACCTCTCAGGTTTAATGCAAGCCTTACAACTGCTGGGGAGGTCTCACAGCCCTGGCCCTGGAGATTGGAGAATATCTTTCCCCACTCCTCCCTTTTGAAACTGTTGAGTGTTTAGCTTTCACACAAAGAAAACCAAGCAAATATGGACCAGGTATAATTTAAAAAAAAAAAAAATCAATAGGATTCTTTTATTTTATCGTGATTCTGATTTTATCTCTGGATACTGGGATGCCTGAGGTTAGCAGTACTGCCCACAATTTAGCCCAGAAATTTGAATTTGTATTTCTGCAGCTGATAAATGAAATAGAGTTTCCACAGATTTTACTGGAGCACCTATTACAAGCAAGTCGTATTGTTCAGCCAGCACAGATATCCAGGGTAGTGGGATGGGAGTTTAACCTTCCTCCTCCTCCCCTCCCCACAGGAGGCTGGGCAGGTCACCCAGAGCAGTGTCTGCTCACCCCCCTTGCCCCAGCCAGCCCAAATCACTTCTGCTCCTCCAGCTTTAGGCAGCCCGCCCACACCATGCCCCAGCGCTGAGCATCCTCAGCCCTCGCTTCTCATGCCCATGTGGCAGCAGCAGCAATAACTTCTCTGCAGGCAGGTGAAAAGAGAGGGATTTCCACTGGAATTTTATTTTATATTTATTTTACTCCACTTTATTTTTGTGCTACTGATGCTTTTGAAGTCTCAATCTCAGAGTCTCTCTTATAGAGTCACTCAAACTGGAACTTCGCATAAGGTCATTCAAAATACCACGAGTAATCCTGGGTCAAACGAAATCAGAAACAAGATCTTCACTCGTAACTTTTTTTCTGAGGCCAGATCTGCACAGTGCAGAGACATAGAGGACAACATATGACCTCTTCCTGAGGCAAATATAACAGCTGCCCATTGTGCAGGCCTTAAAGCACTTTCCACCCAAGCTCCTCACAGTATTTTGAGCTGGTTAAGTATTATAATGTCCATTTGAAAAACAGGGAACCTGTGGCCCACGGGATTTCCTGCAGTCACACGAATTGTCTGAGATACACTCAAGACTGCAAGAAAATACCATATGCCTTCATTTTGGACTTTTCCTTCCATTGGCTGTTCTTTATTGCATATCAGAAAGAAAAAATAACAAAAAAAAAAAAGATGAAAAATGGGACCATAACTGAGGAAAAGCAGTTATTCTCCCTCAACATCAATAAAATGCTCCCACAGTTCATCCTGGGTCGACAGCTTCCCATCCACCACTACTGGCAGAGGAAACCAGTAACTATTAGAAACTTCAAGAAACTAAGCAACACCAGAGGTCAGAAGGCAGTATTTATGTTTCTTGCCGCCTGTATAGGGTGGTGACAGGAGAAAAAATTTCTCTTTCAATCCTCTGTGATCTCTGCCCACGTTGCCTGTGCCTGGGAAAGGAAAACCGATACCCAGGTTCCACACATCTACCACTGTTACTCCAGATCTCTGAAGCTGCTTGTGCCCGTACTAAGAGACACGCAGAAGTGGGCCACAAGCAAGCTGGGTGGAAGGAGGATGTCTCAGATACCTGAATGTAACTGGGAGGTTCCTAGCTGGTGGTGACTGGTGCTAATGGTGACAGGTGAGGGAGCCTGTGCTGTGAAGTCCTACTTCTGTGTTCCTTGTCAGGGGCAGTGTTTTAGGCCACCAGAATAAGTAAGCCTTATTATAGGTGGATCTAGGAGGCCTGATCTACATCCAAGCTTTTCATGACCATAAAGGAGTCTCATCTCCCCCTCACTCATGGAGTTTGAATGTGAGTGGACACAAGATCAGCTAAAAGTTCCTTTCTGGACTAAAACTTCACCTCTGGCTCACTTCTGGCAAAAGAAAAAGACAAAATTGCCTTTCAGAGAATTAATTCACAGATTATTACAAACCACTAGTGAAGCCAATAGAATTTGAGTGGAAGAGGAGATAAAAAGGCAGCATTCTCTTAAAATTATTGAAATAGTCCTAAATCCACAAAGAAATGTTCCATTTAAAATTACATTTAAGACGCATGGGAAAAAAAAAAAAAAACAAAACAACAAAACCCAACAATAAATCAGCCTTCACTGTAAGCTCATCAATACAGTTGCTCCAGATTAACGCTGATATAACTGAAATCTGCATCCCACCCACATAAGAAATCTGTAATTAGCAGGTGGGAGATCACACACGGTTCTGTGGAAAATTTATATGTATTTAAAAAAAAAAATCAGCCATGGAACAGAGCTAGTTGATTTCCCATTCTGGGTTTGTTCCCAATAGTACTTTTGCAAAGTTGTGGGGTTTTTTCCTCCTCCAGGCAGATGTTGGCTGTGTGAAGCTGCACAGCTTCCCTTGGAGTGCACTGCAAAACAGCAGCAGCTGCCTGCCACAAGCTGCTGGTCTGCTGGTGGCTGATCCTCCCTGAGCACTGCCGTAGCGGGGACAAGGGACAAACAGCTTGCACAGTAAGATGTGCCACCCCTTTACGTGGCTTTAGTGCTGGAGGTGGACTATGTGTGGAGGGACTGAGGAAGCCCCTTTTCTTTTGAGCAGAGGCAGCTGGAATCGGGCACTGAAGAGAGAGGATGTTTCTGAAGTGTTGTGGTGCCACAAAACCCACTGAACATCTCACAGTACCAGGATTACACAGAATTTAAAGAAGCGGAAAATAAGTGGAAAAACAGAGCGACTAAAAGGTCTATCGGATCTGACAGTCTACAAATATGGGAGACAACTGGAAGAAATATAAACCATACTTCACTCCGTGTCTGTAAGCAATGAGTGCTAGTGAAAAAGGACACAGATCTTGCTCCTGACAGTAACTGGGTCTGATACCTTTGATGTGTTTAACAGTTTACAGTTTTCTCAGGCAGAGGAGGATAGCAGAAGTTTAGCAATCCCATACTCCCATCACAATGAAACATGCAAGACGTTTGTAACACATTTGCAACACGAAGGTACAAAAATGAAGAAGAGGTTACTGATCTAATGACTAATCTGGTAACATGGACTGGAGAGGGGACTGTGGTTTAAACACACAAAAAAACCCCACGATCTTTGGGGATGGCTGGGAAAGCCAACATCACCTTCAGGAGAGGGTGTCCAGCAGCAGAGCTGCCGGGGACCGCAGGTGGGAAGGGATGGTGCTCTGCTGACAGCCTGGTGCTTGAGGAACGGCAACACTACCATGACTGAAGCATCAGATGGTCCTCGAAACAGCACAGGCTGTTAGTAGGTGTAGTGACTGGGCTGGCCATAAGGGTCTCTAACCGTCTATATTAAAAACATATATATGGTTTGTTATGTGTTCGGTTTTAGCTAGGGAAAAAAATGAGTGATGGAAATTTTTCCTGCGAGGGACCTGATTTCAGGGACAGGGAGCGTGAGCTTCTTGCACCTCTCATTCTTTCTGTGGGCTCTGCTCCCCTTTCCTCCTTGGGGGGGGATGAGGGGTGCACCTTGCAGTTTGGGAGACATTGCTGTAGGATAGAAACTGGAAGGTAGGGGAGGAGCTGGAGGCTGTCATAGGGAGTGTTTTAGTTTGACAGGGTAGGAAAAAATGGAGCAATCTGCAGTAATGGCAAGGGAAAGTTTTGTTTTGTTTGTTTTGTTTTGTTTTGCTTTTTACTCCATGCAACACTTTTGCTGTTTCATTCAATTCCCAACCTCTCCTTCTCTGGTATTGCTCCATCCCTCCTCAGCCAGCCCCTTATGCCTCCCACTCACACGTTCGTTAAGGATTAATTATTTCCTTTACACTCATCCTTGCCAACCCTGGCCTTCCCCCCATGCTCAGAGCTTTCCCAAGCTCCTTCACCTCTGCACAACCCAGCTTCTGCTCACTTTAGAAATCCCCCGTTCAAGAGCAAACAAACCTGTATCCAACCAGCCAGGACCATTTTTTTCTTCTCCTGCCCCAGGGTAAACCACCATCCCAACCTTGGAGCCAGACCCTTCCTTGACCTTGACACTGAGTGCATACTGCCACGTCACCCAGAAAGCCATCTGTTGCACCTAGGCTAGGGAACCCCTTTATTTCTTGTGCTGGCCCTGGGAAGTGGAAGGGAGCAGCAGGAAACCCTATGACCAGCCTTTATCAGGTCAGTCTGATCCAGCCAGAAGTAGATGCACTCTGGGCTTGGGCAGCCCGAGGGCTCACAGGGGTGCCTTTACCCAGGGGGATGCAGCCAAGCTGCCCCAAAGGAGCGCGGCCACCTGGACTGCCGTGCTCGTGGTCCTCTAATGCTGAGCACGCTGCAGCTTGCAGGATAACCCCCACCCCAGCCCACCCCAATGCCCGGAGTTTGGGTAGCTGCAGTTCTGGCTTAATTGCTGGGACTTAGACCATCACCTGAAATGCACAAACTGCAGTGCAGGGACATAAAATATAGCTCCTGTGTAGGGGAAGGCTGGAGGCAGGAGAGGGGAAGACACAAATCATCCAGGCACAGAGAGGAAGAGATAATGAGGAAAGTAGGTATTTATAATTTTTTCCCCTGCAAGAACACCTACACCTTGCCCACAACAGGAGTGTCAACACTTATATCAGCTAGAACTTTGGGTTTGGGGAGGTGGGATTTTTGTCTGCTTTTTTTTTCCCTTTTAAAGAAAGTGTTACTCTGTCTCACTAGCTGAAACTTAAGGAGCCTCCTGAGAAAGGGGTAGCCCCTCTGCTGCCTTCCAGTATGAATACATTCATTTAAAGACAAAACAAATGTGTTTGTCTTTGAAATGACTATGACGCTGCTAGCTGGAAGAGCTGTTTGCATTTAAAATGGTATGACTGCGTGAAGTGTGAAGGATGCACATACAACGCAGACTAGCGAAGCAGGCTCTTTTCTCCTTATTAGGAGGGTTTTATTTTTTTTTCCGCCGTTCAGAGCCACGCGTCACCGGGAAAGTGGGTACTGATAGCGTTCTTCCTTTGCGTCCTGAAACGCAGGAGAGTGTTTGCCTAAACATGCAGGCGCAGAAGCAGGACTTGTGTATTTTGTATAGGAAGCTGCTTTTGTTTGCCGCCAGTAGGATACACAATGTGCTCTCTACAGGGGATCAAGATGTAGGGCTGTGCAAACACGGAGCAGCAATACCTTACATAACTGGCCCTGGGGGAGAGTTACGTGTCATGAGGAGAAGCAGTTTTGCCAGGAAAGGTAAAACACAAGAGGCGATGTAGAATTCGCGGACGAAAACAAGAGGCCGGTGGAAAAGAAACCAAACTACCTGTGCAGATTATCACTGCGCAGACCAATCCGAGGAAAACAGCCGCAGAGCTACCACTGCAGATTCACAGTCGACTCACTGCTTATCGCATCCGTAACCCTTCCCTCATGGGAAATTTGGCCTGTCTGCCGGCACCAGGCAGGCAGGACGGCTTGTCTGACTCTTGCCGTGCCGCTCCAGTCCCTTGGTGGACAGCAGCCTCTGCCAGATGGGGTTAAAGGAAAGGGATGCTGTAATGGTGCTGGAGCCAGGGCTAGCTCTGAGTGGGACAAAAGGTCCACAGGCTGCATGGTTTGGGGAAAGGGGGTCACTGTGAGGCTGGTGGTGGACCCAGGGGTGGGTGGTGTCCCCTGGGTGAAGTGTTGGACCAGGAAGGACCAGGGATGCTTGGGGACCTGCTAATACACCCCTGCTCCTCCCCAGGGGACTGCCTGGATGGGGGATGAGGACAAAGCAGAGTGGGCTGCCCTCAGAGGGCTGGTCAGGACCTCTCTGCTCCTGTGAAAACCTCTGCAGACCTACACATACAAAATAACCCCATAACGGCATGACACGGTCTAAGTTTTGCACATGGATGAATAGACAGGTCCCCCACGGGCAGCTTGGCACGGGAAAGGGAAACCCTCTGGATGAAAGAGTGAAATGGGCTTGTAATTTATTGACAGCCTGAAACTCTAATTGCAAGAAGGTTACTCACTGCTCGGCTTGCTGAGAAATTTGGCCTGTTGTAACCAGCAGCAGTTTTCTAAACCTGAATGGAGAGAGGACAGTGACAATATCACTGACCGTCCCAGGGAGTGCCCTGAAACTGCGGACGCTCTGGTCCTCCCTGATGCGCCAACACCATTTTCTTCCTTTTAAGCCACCCCGCTAATATTTATTTCTGTCTGTGAAAGTCAAGGATTTCAAGTGACTCCTTAGAAACCTTGAGACTACATGAAGAGCAGGTACATGCAAGCAGCCTCACCGCCACTGTCATTTCAAAAGGAAGAAATTAAGGCCTCCTAGGAAATGAAAACCAGCTCTTCCCTTCTCCAGCTTCACACTAGCACTGCCTTCAAGGACGATGCCCCTCTGCGCAGGCGTCTCGGCAATGCAGGACATTGTTAGGAGCTGAAGGTCTTAACCAAGACATTAGTAAACATCCAAGCCAAACAAACTTAACATGCTCTTTGATGAAGTACATTATTCCTGCCACTTCAGCGAGGGTCCTTCACCTTCACTGATAGCAAACGTTCACTGACAAGCACTGCAGTTTCAACAAAAAGATGAAAAAAGTAATGTAAGCTGCAAGCAGCATTGAGCTGCCATACTGTGTCTGATGTTAAGCAGGGAAATGGGTTTGATTTTTATAGATGTCTTTTGCACTTCAGAAAAGTACTGTAATTGCATATACCAAACTGAGTAAGAAATAGCAGTTCTGCTGCCAGTGCAGACGAAACACTCCCCAAAGCCTGTTATTAATAGAAAGGCAGTGGCATTGCCAGCAAGATAAAAAGGTCAGGAATAACTTTTAGCCATTTTCCAATTAAAAATAAAAAAAAGAAAAAGAAAGTCATTCTAGTCCTATTCCGAGGTGAAGCAGAAGAGCGGATTAGACTCGTACTGTATTTGCACCAGCCTGCGAATGCAAATGCCTGACCATTAAGTATCTACAGAGGAACGAAGTCCAAGGCAGCCAGCTGTGCGGGGCTCCCTGGCTGGCTCTGCAGTCCTGCTCCCAGCCTCGGCCCCGCCGCCCCAGTCCCAGCCCAGCTGCTGGGAAACAGGGAGTGCCGCTGCCTTGAGTAAGAGGTCTGAGACCTGGATGGAAAGCCCTGTAAAAAGCAGGGGATTTTTGGTATTGTTGTTGTTGAAAGCAGTAGAGCTTTGCTGAGGGGTCAAGAACAAGTTAGGAAATACTCCAGATCTGCTCATACACTTTCTCTCTGTCCGTGGAAAATGCTTGCAAGACCCAATGCCTCAGAAGTGGCAGAAACTTAAAAAAAAAAAATATCAAAAATTTAAATCCAAAACCCCCCACCCCAACAATCTGAAGGAGATCTGAGGAATAAATAATACCCTTCCTCAAAAGATGCGTAACAAATTGTATTAAAAAAAGAAGTCAAAACCACAGAAAAAAAAACTATACAACAAGCCCCATGGAGAACAGATGTCTAAACAGGATTTCTAGAAGAATTTCCATTAGAGGATGGATTTGAGAAAAGTCATTTTGCCTGCTCCTTTGCAGTACTTTTTCTTATGTGCAGCCTTGTTAAAAAATGAAAATATGGAATTGACATACCCTCCATCTTTCTCCTAAAACTCTTTTAATAACATGGATCATACCAACATAACTACCCGAAACCTTAATTTTAGTCAACTCTATAGAACCTGAATTCAATTTGTAATCAGAAAAGAATGAAATATTTGATCCTGGATTGTCCACCCTCACATTTATGCTTGCAGGTCAGACTCAACCATTAATTCTTTTTCAGAAGTATTTAAAGCCCTGAGTCTGAAATTATTTTCAGTACTGGTTTAAGTGTTTGCAGAATTGCGGCTTAATACACTTCTGAAAAAGGATGAATTTGTAACCTGTAAGGAAAAGATATTTGAACTGCAACTGCAGAACAATTTTCAAGCACGCTGTTCTTTGTAGCACGTAACGCTTTCTTCTGGCCAACGAGAGAATATACTGCAAACATTAAAGCTATTTTTAGAATTTTACCTGAAAATCGCGACGCTATGGTATTTTTGTCAGAACCTTGACAAAACTGAAGTTCCATTCTCCTTATAACATGATTTTAAATATTTTATAATGTAACCTGAAGAAATTATGGCTTCAGATACAGTCCTTGATTCCTTAGTAACTTGTAAAACTGTGTAAAACCCATGCAAATATGACAACGAAATACTAACTGAGAAAACTTCAAAATGTAAAATATTCTTTAACTTACCAATAAAAATATATAATTATTCTTTCATCTTTCTAAAGCACTGCAAATACATTAATAACCTGTTGGAATTACAGATTTATTTCTATCTCCTTCAAGGCAGTAGGGTATGTCTGATAGGGAGAAATAAGTGTTTCCTACACTGATAGGAAAGCTTTTCTCTTAACATCATTAGATGATGAAATGGAAAGATAATTTATGTAGTTCTATGGTTTAGTTAAATCATTTATCTCTTCCAATTTATATATAATATTTTAAGAGCTTTTATTCCAGTCTAAACAATTTTTTGATACAATTTAACAGACTACATAAGATGCCAACACATCTCTAAGGGTCAGCCTTCTTTTTGATATAAATCACCACAAATCTATCATGTAGACTATTCAGTATGAAAAGTAAAAAAAAAAATTGTGTAGGTCTTTGAAAAAAAGAGTGTTTAATTAGAGTGTTTTTGTCTCTAATAGTGCATCTGAGAAAGTATAAACACAATTATTTTAAAAACAAGTTAAATGTCAGATGCACGGCAAATGCACTATAATTTATCATAATTACTTTACCATATATGTTGTAGTATCATAGCACTTCATATTAATTGGGAATAATTTTCCCAAAATATTTTTGATATTCAAATTCAAAACAATTCAATAATTCAAAGTGAAATTTAAAATCCTACTTTTTGAAAAAAAAAATCAAATGCTGTAACAGTAGGTGTGGATTTTTTCATACTTTTCCTTTACAAAATTAATACTTTTTTTTTCTTGCTCCTCCCCTCCATGCTCAGTAAGACCCTTCCTTTTTTTATTCATACATTCTAACCTCCAGATAAAAACTAGCTAACACTAAGGCATGCAAACTGCCAACAATCTCAGGTGGTTTTCAGTGTTAAAAATCCTGAATTGTGAACACTCTTAAAAACCAGAAATTACTAGATGAGGAAGTGTTCCACGCAGGCTGGAAAGAAGGGGCATGTAAGGGAAATGTAAGTATTTTTTTTCCCTAAAGTGAATGATTGTCCATTTTCAGATCTGTCTCATGTGTTCTGTGATCTGCTCTTTCCTTTACACTTTAAATAGAAAAAAAGGCCGAATGTAGTCTGAAATTGGTTTGAATCAAAACAGGTCATCTATGCAAAGCTGCTTGCACTTTGACAAGGTCCTCCCCCTGTCTCAGCTATTTGGGAGCAGTTCCCAGCCTCTCATGCAAGTTGGGGCAATTCTGCATTCCCTATGCCAAACAAATACTGTATGAAGCAAAACTCGATGAGAACTTAAGGATGTTTTAAAAACTACAGCAAATCATATACTATCAGTATACTGGGCTAAGCAAAAGCATTACCTGCTTACATGCGTGATGCTAATGCATGGAAGTTGAGGACATGATACTGTCTTTGCTGTGAGTTAGTTGGAAGACTGATAGCATACAGGAAGGAGACATTAATGGAAAGGATTTCCTTTACACATATTGGGCATCCAAAAAAAAAAGTCTTCAGCTACTAATCTGATTTTGGACTACAATTAAAGAAAAAAGTTGCACAAGGGATAGGGAATTAACAGGTTTCATATCTTCATATTGGTTCTAACTTTAATTTTGGGTGCCATGTCTATTCCATAAGAGAGGGTGAAGTCTGCAATTCAGGTAACCAAACATCCTTATGTATTGCAGAAAAGTCTGTTTCTATTAGATGGGGAGCACAGAGAATTTCCTCATAGCACATATGCTCCCTTAGGAAGTATCAATTCATACTAATGACTTCTATAGAATGACTACAATTAAAAAAAAAAAAACAAACAAACTAGTAATTCATAAATGATTCTCTGAAGTGTCTTATTTTGCATAGATGCCAACCTTGTGCCAGGTACTGTACAACACACAGCAATCAGGGAAATATCCGCTACTCTACTGTAACCTACTTAGCACTCCATCGATCTTTATCTTGCTCAAAGAAGTGGTCAACATGAACATTTTACTAATACCAGGACCTATTCCTTTGTTTCAAGTGGAAGGTGCTCATCTTTTAGCCCTGAAGCTATTGATTTCAAATCCCACTGATCCTGGGTGGGAAATACTATATTGTGCACCAATACTGTCCACATAGATTTTGTTAGAATGTCCAGTTAAAATACACAAAAAAGATCACCTGATTTCCAAATACTCTTACAAGATTTTCAGCAAACTAGTTTAAAATAAGTGTTCTCAAGCACACCAAAATCTCATTTCCCTCTCTTCTCTGCTTTTTAATTCTAAATTGTAGCCAATTATCAACAATAATAAGGATGGAGAGAGGTACCAAAACGGTTTCCTTTTGTGCCTATACACAAATCAATATTTTTACTGCATAAAATTTCCAAGGAGCAAATGCCTTTCTCCAGTAGCACTGCCAGAATATTATGGGTTTTCTGATCCCCTCCTGCCTGGACTAGTCTTCTCCACCTTTAGTGCTCACAGGCCACCCTTCCTCCAGTTCAGAAGGTAGCTGGTGAGATAGTTGTGTTGATTTCCTTGACCCCTCCATGTTCTTGGCTCACCTTCTTCCTCCACATCCAACTTACTTCATGCACTTCAACAAGGCTTTGCAGTCCAGCTCTAGCCCCGTTACACAGACAGGAGCCCAGCACCAGGATCGGTTCCCACCTCGCCTCCCACTCCCGTGCCTGAGCCAAGTACTTGTGCACTTTCCTCGGCTGATCCTTCCATATAGGGAAAGCAAAGCTGCCAAAGTCTGTAAACCCCTTAGCTGTTCCTCCTCCAAACGCACCCCACCATGGTGGTTATCACCTGGGAGTAGATGGTGCTGTTACATTTCTTCCCTTGTTCATACTCTGCTCGGTTTCATCCACCACTTTCCGACTCTGAGCATTGCTCCTTACAGGTTTCAGCATGTCGTGCCTAAGCACACTGGCAGACACACTGTCAACAAAACGAATGGCCAAATTAGGGAGCTAATAGCTCAGAAATGGCCACTCAGGAGAGCAGCAGCAAGAGCTGCCTAAAAAATATATCAGCCTGGAGACCTCCAGCTTTCTTACTTCAGTTTGTGTCTTTCCTGGCATCCTTCACTGTAAAAGGGGAATGGGCGCTTTTACTTTCCATATTAACGAAAGCGGTCTGGGATACCTTTTTTTTTTTCCTGCTTATTAACTGTGAGTGGGCTGTCACAGTTTCTGTGAAAATTCAGAGAGCGTGATAGAAAATGAGGGTGTCCCACACACAGTGGTGCAGCTTTTCCCTCGCTGCTGTCCCTGGGACTGAAGCTGCCCCTGCACACGAGACGGCGTCAGGAATGGGCTCGCTCTCGTTCTTTGCCATTGAGAAGCGGGTTTGGGTTCACACTTTCCTCTTGCTTCTTTTTTTGGCATCTGGTGCTACTGCACAGAAAGCCTTGGCAGCACAGAAATCAGGCAGTTTCTCACAAATTTGCATTTCTCCTGAAGCTTTATTCCAACAAGATCCCTTTATTTATGCCGAAGGAGGATGCTTCTGTAGTCAGGGCTGCAGTCTAGACCTTCAGAGGTGTGCATACACTTCTGGTTTGCCCCAGGCTTCTCATGTGGCTGCGGGACCGAAGTATCACCATGCCTTACCCCCTTGTGTGCAAGGGAAATGTAAGAGCCTTTCCGTACTTCACCCTGGTTCTGGGAGTACAAAATATCTGTGAGACACTCTGCTGCCATACCAAGTGCTATGGAGAGACAGGACTGCAAGCTTCTCACAGGGACTCTCTGGAAGTCTTTCTGTTACAGAATTCTTGCTGGGTTCAACTAACTTAGTGGTTTCCAAGCATTGCACAGAAGCATTTGGGCTTGACAAGCTTTAAACGACCTGGAGAGCACAGATTTGACAGAAATGTGCTTTCTGAATAGTTCTGGAATGCAGACTACAGGCTTTACATCCCTACACTATTTGTCTTCTGCAGGGATCCCATGGTCCTGGGTCTCCAGCTCCAAGGCAGCATGAATACAATAAATCTTCCAAACTCCCCATCTATGGTCATGAAACACAGTCTTCCTGTGAAGGAAAATTTGCATTCCTGTAATGCATACTTATATAGATGCATTATACACATATACCTATGTATGTACCTCTATATGCATACACCTTTATCAACTGAGCTATGACAATATATTGCCTTGTCCTAAAAGACTTGACAGTCAGCAGTTGTCTGGGTGCAAGAATCTTTTTAAAGTTTCAGAAGGAGAAAACAGTTCAAACGCATCTTTGTTTATGGGAAACAACAGTAATTTTGATTTTAAACTTCAACATAGCAGAAACCTTGACAAAGCAGAAATCTCAAGTCTCCCCAATGTCAAATATGAGACTCCAAATGCAAGCGAGTCTTTCAAAAGGTTACTGAAGGAATGCCTGACCACTGCTTTACCTCCCAGTCCCCTGTTTTCTACCCGTTTTAGACAACAGACTGACTTTCCTATTTAGGGCTGAAAGTATAAAGCTGGTCTTTCAACATCACCAGTCTGCATGCTGAATCCTAAGCTTATATTTACTGACCTGGAAAAAAAAAATCCCCATTACCTTCTGAATCAGCAGTCATTTCAATGCTGTGCAGAACTCACAGAAGTAGATATACAAAATTTAACACCAGCGCAAAGCACATGAGTAGCAATCAGAGCGATGAAGGGTTGGAACAAACAGTTTGATGAACCTGAAAGCTTTGTTGGAATACTGACAGTCCATTTGCAAGTGGGAAAACTGCCCGAAACTTCAGAGCTGATTTTTTGGGAGGTTTGTGTAGAGGCTTTTGTTTGTTTTGGATTCCACTACAGAAAAATAACATGTTCATATGTATCTTACAGTCACTTGTGCAAGAATGAGAAATGCAAAGCAGTACACAAAAAGCAGTTAAATGCAGCTCGCTGTAAGAGTGTAAGTGCTTTGAGACAGTAATTATATGAAGAAAACTGTTAGAATCTGACCACCTGATCTTTTCCATGGAGGCACTATGCCGTGCCCAGCACGTGGTCTAGAAGCACCTATATTACTCAGTGGAGAGAGAAACACATTATTATACAGAAATTTTATATTCTGAAACTAGATGAAACCAGATGATCTCTTGGGTATAAATAAGTCCGTGTACAGAGGCCATCCATAGCAAGATCCAGACTCAGGATTCAGGACAACAAAGTGTTACAAAAATATAATGTGAAAAGTAAATGCAGATTTACTAACATGCAAAACCTGAATGTTGTAAACTTTGTAGACCCTGATTAGACCGTTCAGTCTCTGAAGATTTGTTGAGCTTACATCTGAGTATGAATTTGCTCTAACTTTCTGTTTTGTGGACATCCTCAGGAAAAAAGGGTGAACAGCTGAGGACTATGGAAGTCAGTGAGGTACCACATTAAAAACACAGCAGGGCAGAAAGATATCATTTTGTGCTAGGCTGCTGCAGCATCTAATCATCCTTGAAATGTCTCATTTCTGTCATGAACAAGTCTACTGTATGAGTGAGTAAAAGAAGTAGGAAGGAACAAATCATTCTAAAAATTCAATGTGGTTGATGAGGCACCATGAAAAATTCCTCATGTTTAGTAAAAGCAAATAGACATGACATTATGCCAACAGAAGGATGATAAAATGCTCCATCGGTAGAAAAGGACATGGAAAGTCTACCTGAGAGAAACAGGTGAAAAACTGGAATCACCAAGAAATGGGGAATGGAGACAGATGGTTCCAAAGGTCCCTTCGGTGGGCTGGTACAGGGCAGTCCTGGTTTGACTCTGGCAGACCTATCAGTCAGATAAAATTTACAAGTCATGACTGAATTAAAACCGGGAGGGATTGATTTAAGTTTTGCATCCCGTGCAAAATGGATCCCCAATTTGCAGATGAAATGTAAGCAATGGGGAATCAAACCCACCTTGTTTACCTTTCCTTTCGTCTCCTTCCTGTGCCCTTCTCCTAGCCTTTTTATATGAAAAGTTTGAGATAAGCTTTGGGTTACCCTTGAGACACTCTGAAACAGGTGAATTTAAACACAGGGCGGGGGTTGGGGGGGTGGTGGGGGAATAACCCGTGCTTTTGAAAGAGCAACCCAGGTGTTCTGCAAAAGTCAGTTTTTTCCTCCAGAATAAAATCCTAGGCAGGCCCTACCCACGCCTATGAGGAGCCCACAGGCTGCCCTAGCACCCTGGTGGTGTGGACAAGCCTGGGTTGATGCATCCCCCGCCATGGGGTGGCTGTTCCTCTGTGGTGCCCCCCGTGTGACTGGGGCTGGGTTGTGGGTGCACTGGGCACCCCGGGGTGTCCCTGGTGCCAGCCCTCCCTCCCTGTCATGCTACACCGGCCTTATTTATACTTGGGGCTGCAGTCATGGTTTTCCCTTCTGCACCGCTGTTGCAGGGGTGGGATCAAACCGGGCCGGTGAGTCAGCTCAGGCGGACGGGGTAGCTCTGGCTCCTGCCAGCCCCACTCCTCCTCCCACCCGCACCCACGCAGGCACTTGCTGAAGTGGGTCATCCCGGGCCCCCCTGCTTCGTGGGGCGGCTTCTCAGCTTCTGGAGAGTGACTGCCTCCTCCGTACTTTAATTTTCCAACTGTTAGAAGCATCTGCCCTTTCCTAGCTCTCGACGCCGGGAACTCAGGGACGTGAACTCATTTTTGAGGATGAATGTATTCCTCCCTCTCCCCCTCCACAGCTCCCCATTTCTCTCTTCAACTCACCTCCCCAAAACCCCCACCCCAAAACGCAATGCTAACACCTCCTGTCTCTGAAAGAATCACTATAACTCAACTGTAAAAAGGAGGGGAAGGGAAAAAAAAAAAAAAAAAGAGAAAGAAATGGTTCCCATGGCAAATTTGCAGAATTTAATCTAGGCACAAAAAGAAGAATTTTAACATTCCTTTCCTTCCCTGTTTTAGAACATGCTGGATAGCAAATGAAATTGTCTGTTGTGTGTTGGCTGCAAGGGTATTGCACTGATTTACGTCCACAGAGACTTTGTCCCATTATTTTCTTATTTTGTTCTCATAATCAGAAAGTTGCTTATCACTGCCCTGTGAAAAAGATTAACATAATTTAAGCCAAGAGCTTTGTACAAAAGCTACTCAGAAGCCTGCAGAATTTACTAAGAAATAACCAAGTTTCTAGAGGTTTCTCCCTTCTGAAACTCCCTGTTGAAGCACTGATGGCAATGACATAATTTGGTATTTGGCTCTTCCAGGTAGTACTGGACACCCTCGTGGAAATTGCCCTTTCTTATAATGTTCCAAAGGTCTTTTCTATAGTGGATGCAAATGTCTCATTTGTTGGCATTGTGACCCAAGACACATTCAGTTTACGGATGTAGCAGGACAGACTTCAGTTTCCATTGGAACATCAACAGTGCCACACGGCTTTTGGCTTCAAACACTTATTTTTTCCCTCGTATGAATTCAATCAAATTGATCTGGGAGGAGAGAGCCTTTCTGCCTGGCACCAAGTTTGCACACTCTCCGGTTTTGCAAGTACAGATGTAAACACATTCAAACAAAGTCTGAAAATGATCAAAGATGATTAAATAAATGGATCTTTTGTCTTCTGTTTCTTTCAGCCTGGTAGCTGTTCTCAAATGTTCTTGATAAATAGCTCCTGTCCCAACCCTCGGCTCCACCTTCTTCTGTGATTCATATGACTTCAGTGGAGATACCAGGCAGTAAATCTTCCAGATGTATTTCCAAAAAAGCAGCATCCGTACTGTTAATAAAACCACCTCTATACTTTACTGACACTTACAATTCCTAGCATAGCACCCCTTTCCTTGAGACACAATAAAAAAGGGAAACACTAGGAAAAAATCTCAGCCTGCATTTAATTTATGTAAGTGAAACAAGGTTTTTGACTTCTGGTTTTCAGTTGGATTGGTCTTGTTACCTGGAGGTATTTTTATGTAAAAGTAAAATCAGTATTTGTTTATTAGTGGATAACTCATTGAACAAAAACCTATATACTGAAAAAAGTTAACATGTACAGATAAAATTTAGTTACATGGGACCTAATGTGTTCTTCGACTGTAAGCACCTCTTCCTCGGTCATATGAGAACATATGTGCTTCTATATTGTGCTAACTTCAAATGTTTTCCTTGAGACCTTCAATAGGTTTAGTAATTGTTTGGCCTCAGTAGACCGAAACACTGAATACATACGTACGTCTAAAATATCAGCAAAAAGGATTAGGGATTTTTGAGGATTCTGGCCATACTTGCCCCCACAGAATAACTGCTTACTGCTGACAAGAGAGAAAATATATTACAATATTTGTCAAAATGAATATATATGCAGGTTTTTTCTTGCTCTCCATTACAATTTCTACACAGCGTTCCAACGAGAAGTAGACCCAACATGCAAAACTTAGATCTAAGTTTTTGAATCACTTTGCATTTATAAAAAAAACCCACACAAACCCAAAAGGATTTATTTGGAATCTTCTTATTGTCCTAAAATACACTCATGCACAAACTAAAAGGATCTGTTAAACTTTATACCAAGATCAATGTCTGCACTCTAGGACTATTTATTATTTGTACGGTGGCAGCTCCTAGAGGCTTTGGTGGTGGTCTGGGTTTTTTCCACCTGTGGGACTAATTCTGTCTCAATATAAGCTTATAAAGGCCTAAACATAAGGATCCTCTTGGCACCACCAGCATATAAATAGTAACAGAAAAGGCAGTTCCTTCTCTAAGGTGCCCACAGTTAAAGTTTGGGTTTTTTTTCAAGAAAAACCAATAGAATAATTCTAGATAACTAGGTATTATCCTTTTTACAGACAAAGGTAGCATTGGCTGCTTCTTATGACTAGTGAATACAAATAAGTATAGCATAGGCACATGCTTATTTTATTGTATATACTTTCAAAATGCTTGTGTAATTATGTATACATGTGCATTGATCTATTGTAAATTGATCTACTGTATTTTTTCAAAAGTTGTAATAAAAAGCTTAATGAACAGTACTTAAATGTTCAAAAGTGCATGTTAAAATATTAAATGAATGGGAAAAGTCCACATTGAGATAAAATTTTTCAAAGAACATTTAGGACAGAGACAGCTTAGTTCTCTTGGGTTGGCTCAAAAGCTGCTCAGTCTTTTGAACAGGTAATTCTAAATCCAACAGGTTAAGCCTAAATGGAAGAGATTCTGAGAAGCATCTTGGGATAAGAAAGGAAAGTGTTTACAACCCATCTTGATAGGGATATAATGAAACTGGAGTCCATCTGAAAATAATTTGTCATCACACTTCCACCTCTTAACTATTTTCCTCACTAGTGGCTGGGAAAAGAAAGAGAGAAAATAATTTGGCATCAAAAAAAGATTTTGTTATAACAGTTTTTTTTTCAATATGTTCCCAATATAAAGAAGCTCTTCTTTGGGTATATCGCTTGCAAGTCACAGACAGTGAAGTGGAAGATGTAAAACTTCATTGGGCTTTGCTTCTTTAAGGATCCATTCACATGTTAGTCAGCACATCAACAAATTATTTTTGCAGATTAGTCAAATCTGCGTTTGTCCTGAGCACAATGCTAAGCTTAAGTCCTGCTTACAGAGATCCTGATGGTTTCATTTGTTTCAGCACACCCAAATTCACATAGTGGCTCTAGAAGGCATTTTTAATTGATGGCAATTGCGTGTCAGCCTCCTAATGAGTCAGATGAGCTCTTGCTTTCCTTCTACATTCCAATGAATTCATCTGGGTGTGGGAGCCGGGGAAAGCTTGTTAAATATAGAGCCCTGGCACTGAGAGACAAATGCAGTGCTGCAGGACTGCTGCTGTTTCTTAACAGTTTGGGCTGGGCGAGGGGTGTCCTCATTATCACTTTGTATTCTTTCATAACTTTTTTCTAAATCAAATAGCAGAACTGGAGTGTGTTAAACATACACTAGCATGATTTACTCGCTGCCTTCATTTTCACCTTCAGAAATACAAACATTCTGTATTTGTGTGTCTCCCTTTCAGACAGATGCCACTACCCATTTTATAGGAGCTTGCATTAAAGAGTTTAATCTCATTAAAATGTCTATAAAGCACAAAACTTACAGGGAAAACTGGAAAAAAGTCTAGTCATTAATTTCTGAACTGGCTTTGCTGAAATTTTTGCAAGACCGTTCTTCAGTGCAATTGCAACTTTTTTTCTTGGTGCATTAAATACAGCTAATATTAATTGAATAAACAAAAATCAGATCTTGAAAATATTCTCAGGGAATATCATCATCTGTCATCTTTGCCAAAAGTACAGCCGCACGGTATGTATGTATCTTTACTTTATACATTCTGCTCATCTACAAACACTGCACAGTGCACATATTTCTGGAGGTGATGTACATTGATTTGAATCATGATTCTACAGATCTGGCCAATCTCCACCCACCCACACACACATACAGAGTACACTCCATATCTCAGTGTAGCTTTCCTTAATTCATCACAAAAATGCAGGTAGGGCTGATCCAAAAAGCTGAATATTTTCATTTCTATGTGGAAGCTCTGTAGGAGCTCTCTGGGCAACCTGGGGCCACTGTCCAAGCCTCTGGACTTCCAGTCTGACATTCACCCAGCTGGAACGCTGCTTTTGAAAGTGTCATTTGGTGACAGCACTATTATGTAGCAGAAAATTTAGTTTGGAGACTGGTTTTTCATAGGAAGAAGTTTCAAAGAGCAGAGACCACTGCAATAATGGAACAGCCATTTAGGAGTGAGGTCCATATTCTGTACATCAGAAATGTCTTTAGCATAGGAAACCAATAAATTTGATGTGGAAAATATTTCAGAGTCATGTTGTGATCTCCAGCTGTAAATCCTGGCCATGGCATACTCACAGTCATGACATGATGAAGAACATTTCTAGTTCATTTCAAACAACATGCTCTGGCTAAATTGCCAGGATATACATAAATTTACCTAATGATTAATATATGCTATACCAGCTCATCACAGCATTTCAGTTGTTGCCTTTGGTACCATTTCAGACTGGTCTGTGCTAAGGACCAAATCCTATAGAATTCTTTGCAACTATTAAAAAGGGGCTACAGAAATTTAATTATGGCAAACTTCAGGTTGTTACTGGTTAAACAAGCTAGATTCCTGGGCTTAATTTTGTTACTTGCTTGGAAAACACTGCAGAAACCAGTGCGGGATGTAAATGAAGAAGATGGGTATGTCTTCAAAAGGAAAAAGAGCTCAGGGTGTTCTTTTCCTAAGTTTGTAGTTGTAATGCCTTCTTTTCCATGGAGCTGCTGCATCAGCTGGTTATATATAATGGCTACCAATATTTGCTGACAGCAGAGGAGTAGGACGATGTGAGTGTGGTGGGAGCACCTTCTTCCCACTCTCCTTGAGCTTTGGTTTCTCTGCACCGGCTTGTCCCCATCTCTCCTCCTCGTTCATGGCACTTTCTTCCCACACATTGCCTTTGCCTATTTGGTCAGTCCTAGCCTACAATTCAGAATTTCCAGCTCCAATATCCTCATCCAGCCCATCCTTTCTCTCTGCATTTTCATTCTTCTCTCCACCTTTTCTTTCTTCTCTCCCCCCTCTCACACACAACCCACACAAACACACACTTCACACCCATGATCCCAGATCCCTCCCTCTGGTTCCTCATCCGACCTGACTCTTTCCTTCCCGCATCATATCTTGGCTTCTTCACCTCTTCACCTGGTCAGGCAAGATGTGATCTGTACATCTCCATTAGGCTGTTTCTCTCCTCCGACAGAAAATGGAATTTCGGACTTATACCCCATAAAATAGTTGTATAAACTATTGCATCTATGACCTGCTAAAAAGGGAAAGGGAGGTGGTGCTGCCCTCTACCACTTGTACCATGTGATGCCTTAAGAAAGAAAACTCAGTTATTTCACAAAGATAAAGGAATAAAAGTGCTCATGAGTAAGGCCATCATCCCTTCTGCCTATGTGTAAATGACATCTCCATGTTCTCTACTTCTTCACTTAACCAGTTCCCGCAGTTGCCCCATGGCTGGCCACTTGCTGCCACCCCAAAGAGCTCCTGCCTTGCCTGAAGGGTACAGGGCACCTGCCTGACAGCCCTGTTCATATAAATAGGACTGCAGTGAACACAGTGCACACACGATGGGGTATACATCATTTCTTGGGATCGAGCTCACCAGAAGTAGAAGTCCTTGAACCTTACTCTTGGTTACCCACTTTTCTCCCCCCATCACTAGAAATAATGTGCCTTTCAATTCCATGTAGCTTTACATTCCCCTGCATGCTTATTATTCGGTTGTATTTTAAGTGCTCTTCCAGTTTTCCCTCTGCATGTGACCACCCACTTCTCCACCTACAGTCTCTATAATGTGATTTCTATCTGCTGTAGCTTATAATGGTTTAAATTATGCTAATTGTATTCAGAGATTAAAGTAAAAATCAGTACGACTATTATTCTGCCCATATACTGTACCAGTGCTGGTAGTTATTCACTTCAGAAATGAACATGGCTAATAAGATAAGAAAATTGCACTTGCATACAGTTAGTCAGTTTCATATTTAATTAGTGAGAAAAAATTATTTCCATGTCTTCTTATTGAAGCATAATTAACTCTTTTGCTTCTGACTATGCTCACTGCCGAAACTCCAGTTCATATCATGAAAAGTGCTCTTCACAACATCTTGAGATTTGGTTTCCTAAATCACTTGGGCTGTTTCAGTAGACATTTTTTTCTTGAAATGCCATGGGCAAACACATCCGCACAGCATCACCGTGGACCACCGAGGCCATACCTTAGCAGCATACACAGGGGGTAGCGTGCTCCCAACAACCTTATTCATTATAAAAACACGGGAGTTCGTTCCACACACATCTCCTGGTCTGATTTTGTTCATGTGTCACCAACAGACAGGTCTCCAAATCACTCTCAAATTTAAGATTAAACTTCTTAAACATTTACTGTGGCAACAAAAAAAGTGCTTTTGGAATTTAAGATGGCCATGATATGCTGTCAGAAGAGGCCAACACACTCCCACACTTGCTATAAATAACGAACCAGAACACAAGTACAGGCTAGATTTAACTGAATTTCTTCAATCGCTACAAAGTACACTTTGCTACATGTTGAAGAGATAATGTGTCACAACACATTTTGCATAAAGTGAAGAATCTATCTATGAGAAACGCTTCTGTTTTGGATTTCCCCCCAGCCAGCATCATGGCAGGGACCCTCTCACTAGAAGTGCTCTAAATCTCAATTTGAAGCAAGCGGACACCATTTCACCCGGGCAAATCAGGTCTCAACCATCCATATGTGGGTGGGATTTGCCACATGGAGCTTAACTCTGGTTGCAGGCTGGTGGGCACAGCTCTCCGAGAGCTCTCCTACTCATCTCATTTCTCTGACAAAAGTTTGCAGTTTGGTTTTTTTTAGGCCCTCTGGTTAGTTTTTGATAAAATCACGGGTGAGGGCAGAGAACCAAGTCTGCCAGAAGGGGGTTGATTTAGTTTGCACGTCACCTTTCAGAATATTCAGGGCTGGGGTTTTCAAAAAGCAATGATGAAATCCCTGTTTCATCACAAAACCGGTGTTGTGTCCTGTGAAAGACAGTTCAGGTGCACACTACTTAATGTCAGGGTGCTTCTGGACTTCATGTGTCCTAGGGCTGGGATACTTTGGGCATATTGGCTTATAAAAGTCAGTTTGCTAGCCTTGATTCACTAAAATCTGAATGCTCGTGGTTGCACATTGCGAATTTATCCGCCTGTGACGCCAGAACTTAACCCACCAGGAGCGACTCAAACCCAAAGCAGGTTCAGCCATGTCAGAGCAAACCGGCTATTCTATTTAACCTTTTCTTTTAAAGCATTTTATAGCCATCTCCACATGATCTCTCATGTAACTGCTACCAAAGATGTAGGGCAATGGAAAATCAATCATAGCTATTACAAATGCTCTGCCTTTCCTGTTATTTTTTATATATATATATATTCCTGCCTATCCTATTATTCCCTCCTTTCATTCTTTATTTTGTTTGCGTCTTGTCTCTTTTTTTGATCCTGCAAAATTTACTTCTTTATCTAACACTCAGTATATTGATATGCTCACTATACGTTGGTTAGCTACAGGCTACATGTCCATGCTGCACATTAAACACTACAATTTTAAGTAACTTAAAAATTGGGTATATTTTAATACAATTCAGCATGTTTATCTCAAAAAAAAAAAATATCTGGAGAAGTCATACTGTTCTACATTCCCTTCCCCAGCAGTTTCAAAACAATATTTCTAAACACACACACATATGTGTATATTGTTATTCTCCATGTCAACAGGAAGACTTATAGGCAAAATTTGCATTTTATCACCATTGTAAAACCTACAGTGCACTTGCCTAGAACATCAGGAACATCTAATCTGTTAGCCCATGCTGAAGAACTTTTTTCTGTAATAAGAAAATCTGGCGCTCTGCCTGGGATTTTGAATTTCTTTCAAGCTAGCATGGTTGTGGGGATTAAAACACCTGATTTATAGTTTTTATCATTGTCCTTAGTGCTTTAAAGGGTTTCTGGGCATGTGACTGATGAAACCAGCAAGAATTAGGAATGGCCTGAATTTAAGAGATGCAGATGTGTTAGAGAATCATATTATTTTTTTAATAGCTGCAATTAATTATCCTGGACCATTGCAATCATTGCAATGGACAGCACTTTTGGGAAAAATGTGTCGTTATGTTTATGTAGCACACCCTAGGATGCATAGCTGGGGTAGTGCCTTGGCATGAAATTACTTAGGTAAAGAACAATTTGCTTCAGCACCTTCACCTGCTTAAAGTGGTTATTTGTCCTTCTCTTTTCCTCCTGCAGCTTCCCCTTTCTGTGGCTTCCTGGACCTCCAGGACTGCCCGGCACCACCTTGCCTGTCGCCACATGTGTCTTCCCCCAAGGGAAGGTCTTTCTTCTGACGCTGCTCCCTGGGCCACGCCAAGTCTTTGTACCTTTTCAGGGCAATACCCTCTGTACTGCCTTCATGCTCCCAATCCCAATATGGGTCTCTGCTGTTGGCTTACAGGAGAGGTCGGCTCACCCTGCCAGGTGCCATGGAGAGCATGAGCAGGGCAACCCATGACCTCAAATAAGACATAAAGCCAAAAAGCTTCTGCTGCACGTGGTGAAGTAGAGCTTGAGAGCGTGGCCAGCAAGAGAGCTTGGCAGAGCAGCACACAGCACGCCAGCAGCAGAGCACATCCTAGCCCGATCGTGAGCTATTACACTCCAGCGCGTGCAAACATTCAGCTCATTAGCAGTCCAATGTAAACTCCTGCCCCATTATAGTCAGCAGCAAAACTCTCCAAACGGCAGCGGGGAATTAGAATTTAATGGAACTACATTAGCACGAGCTACCTTCCCCAGGAATGGCAGTAAAGCAACCAAGCTTTAAAATAGTTATCTCACAACAGTGACATTATTTCTCCTTTCTGACATGTTCTGTTTGACGCTGCTCTTCAGGAAAGAAGTCCTGTGCTCTCCTAGCTCATCAATAAGTAGCTTTGTATAAATCATTCCCATTAATGATTACATCTTCCTGATTTGGAAACCTCAATATGAAGTGTATAACACTTGTTCTGTTAACAAGGTAACAGGTTTTGTAGAAGTAGCATCAACTATAGCATAAATGAGGTTCAGCCCAGTCATTATTGGGTAAAAAGCGGGGTGGGAATAGCTAAAAACTGTAGGAACCCAATCAAGTTTGGTCCCACTGTCACTGTGGCAGTGACCATATTCTAACTTGTCTTTATCTACCAGGAGTCAGCCAGTCTCTTTAAGTCCTGGACCTCATTTTTAATTTTATCCATTTAAGCTTCCTTGGATCTCTGATATTGGGTCACTCAATAAACCATCTGTGTTGCCTTTAAGCAAAAGCATTGAGTTTAAACCCTTCCCTCTGGAGGGGAAGTCAAACTCTGTATGAGAATTAGCTGTGATAGGCTGTGGTCCAAATCTGAATAACACTCAGTTTTACAAGAGATCAAGACTGGGGTCGTGAAAATGAAAAAAATGATCTGTTGCTCTGCAAAACTAAACACCTCAATAGATCCCAAATGCTTCAATAAAATGGGCTTTCCCTGGGCTCCTCTCCATCGCAATAACCTCAGCTGGGCGCTAGGGATCTCTTTGCACTCCTCCCACCTTCGTTCTCGTCTCTTACACAATGCCGCCGCAGACCCTCCGTGTGCCTCCTGGGGACCCTCCATACGGACAGAAAAGAAGAGAAGGCTCAGGGTTGGCAGAAGATAGAGCTGAATAGGTTTTTTTTCTGCTGATGAAGCAACAAAACATCACGGAGCGATTTGTTTTTGCCTGAAGTAATGATTGCAGTGTCACAGGAAAGCAACCTGTGCCAGAAAGTTAATCATCAGCCCCTTTGCACACTTGCTTCCCACACTCAGAAAATTCAGTTCTGTATATTAGTGCAAGCTCCTCACGTTGCCATTGCAACCATGGAACCAAATATCCTGAAGTGACCACTCTGGATTTTACCATAATTTTTCCTGTGATTTGTCTTAACTGTAGCCAAGGCATTGCCAGGTAAATTAAATCCACATTGGTGGATCACTGCTGAATGGCTCAAACTAAAATGCATATCGATGTTTTATTTTGTTATCACAACAAAGTAGTAATTGCCAAGTTCATCCAGAGACACTCAAATGGAAAGCAGCACAGCTACTTATCAGATAGACATAAAGAGATTACTCGTAAGGATTATACAGTTAAATGATATAGAAAACCTGGCTACCACTTAGGAAAGGTCTTTTTGGAATGGACTGGAAACACAGCGAAACCTACAAATCTCGTGCGCTGAAAGCTCAAATCCTAATTATTCTTACTTAATGATATCTCATAGCATGACTCCATGCAGCTGAGGAAATAAATCCCTTACCTCCTTATGAGTCCAAGAATAGCTTTTTCTGCACACAGCAATTGATGAGAGCCTTGCCCAGATTAACGGGAGTGCTTTCTAGAGCACTCTGCTTGGAGGATCTCATCTTTCCAGTATTTGTTATGCTTATCTGAACTTTTGTTTAACTCCTTTGCTCTTCTGCATTTCTCTCTGAAATATTGATTTTGATCAGAGGCCAGAAAGAGGGTGGAGTTTTCCAAGACTCGAGCCACGGCAGCTGGGACTGCAAGGATTAAAGACATCAAGGAAGAGGGCGGCCGCTTCTCTAGAGTCAGTGCTTCACCGCCACTGCTGGGAGGTTTCATAAATGTTCACAGCCATTTAGTAATTACAGACACTTGAATCAGCTGCCATTTCGCCTCTCTTTCGCAAGGTCTTTTTTCACCCATTTGCCTTGTCACAGTTTGGATTTCTTGTTAGAAAACATCAATAGTCAGAAAATTAAGGAAGAAATAATGACCCCCATCGATCTGTATCACTGTGTCTTGGAGTTAACTACACGATACTGCTCTACGAGACAATTTGGGGAGCCCGGGGTATGCTTGCTGGGCTGCGCAGCCAGAGCCCCGGCAGCTGGGAAGCACACTCGTGGGGTTAAGGGTCAGGCACAGCACACGCACACACCCACAGAGGTTTCAGGTTTATTTCCAAGCCTATCTCTCCCAAATAATACAAATTTAGAAGAAGCCTCCAGCTACGTTCCTCCTTTGCAGCTTTTGATGACATCTGCAGCAAGGCAAATATACAAATTAACAGTAAAAGTGCATCTTATATCCCCGGAGACCAGAGGCTTGGTTTTCTTTAGCAAAATTTCAGTTTTCCTTTTCAAATACTGAGAAGAGGTGGATTCATCTGCAAGTAGCTGTTTTGCAGTCAGAGCGCACTGGTGGATGCTGGAATCCTCTTTAGCGCTGGTCCCACAAACTCATGATCCTTCCTCCCGTGGGGCTTCTCAGTGGCAGGGCTGTCATGCAGTGGGACCAGTGGTTCTCCCTTACATGCCTTGGATGACATCCATGTTCTTGTCACATCTTCTTCCCAGAGTAAGTCAAAAGCTTGGATTATTTGCTGGGAGAGATTGTCTTTCTTCAGAGTCTCAGCCAGGTGTGCACGTGCCCCTGGAAAGGGGAGCGTGAGGTGTTCAAGTCAGCTCCATGTCAGGCTGGACCCAGAACGTAAGTTCACTTCGAACAGGTTTGAAAGAAGGACAGCTCATGCATCTGAGATGGTCTCAGGACATTTGAATAGGAACAGCATGTACCTCCCTTGGTAGGCAAAAGTAGGTCAACTAGTATAGTCGGAAAAATAAATATTTGGGTGTAGCAATCTTCTTCAGATATATGGTATCACTTTCAGTGACATGACTGGGCAAAATCTGGAGATTTAGCAGTTCTTCCAGTCTAGGAAACATGTGGCTTCAGTCATGGTTAATCATATTAACTATGCTGTACAAACTTCTCCCTTGCTTGAGGCTAGGACAGGTCTGGAAATCAAGAAATACAGCTCTGTTCCTGATAAGATTTGCCCTTCTATTGTGTTTTTTTCACCTGAGACACACAAAACACTCATTAAACATGAAAAAGCTGATCTTGGCAAGGTCTTTTGGAAATAGATGAGTACCACTCATATTTTTACGCTGGAAGCTGGGGCATGGGGAAGCTATATGGACTGACTACTGTGATATATACAGGAGATCTGTATTTTTCATTATAGTTTTCTAACACCAAGTTGTTCTTTAATATTTCATCCATAGGCTTATCTGGTTTCAGTGAGAAGCTTGTGTGGCTCTCACTGAGCTAGCTTCAAACTAAATGGCTTAGAAGCAAGGTAGCTGTGTTGGTTTTGAAGCTGGGTTTCTGCCCTTTCTCAAACATCCAACACTGAGATGATGAGTTTTCCAGTGGTTGCTGATTTTGCAGTTTCCCAGGTGTCTTATTTGAAGTCTCATTGTGAGCTGCAGACTACATATCTCAGAACTTCCCATTTACCCGTAGTATCTCTGATGAAGATGGAGCAGTTCTTTTTCAGGAATTAATCATATTTTGTATTAATCACAGTAGATTCAAAAGGGAACTCAAAACAACAAGAAACTTTCCCACTACAAAAGAGTTTCAGCTCAGAGGTGAAACCCCACAGCTAGCTGGCTAGCAGTCCTTCACAGCATCTAAATTTCGCAGCTGTAATTCCCTATTTCCAACAGCAACAATGAAGACACAGGTGAGACTGGCATGCCTTTACCACTTCATCCTCCCAAGTTATGGTTCACAGAATTCACAGAATTCACAGAATTGTTAGGGTTGGAAGGGACCTCTGGAGATCATCTAGTCCAACCCTCCTGCCAGAGCAGGGTCGCCTACAGCACGTTACACAGGACAGCGTCCAGGCGGGTTTTGAATGTCTCCAGAGTGGGAGACTCCACCACCTCTCTGGGCAGCCTGTTCCAGTGCTCCACTACCCTCAAAGTAAAGAAGTTCCTTCTCATGTTAAGATGGAACTTCCTATGTTCAAGTTTATGCCCATTACCCCTCGTCCTATCACTGGGTGCCACTGAAAAAAGACTACTCCCATCCCCCTGGCATCCTCCCATTAAGTATTTGTATGTATTAATAAGATCCCCCCTCAATCTTCTTTTCTCTAGACTAAAGAGACCCAAGTCCCTCAGCCTTTCCTCATAAGAAAGGTGCTCCAGTCCCCTAATCATCTTTGTTGCCCTTTGCTGGACCCTCTCCAGCAGTTCCCTGTCTTTCTTGAACTGGGGAGCCCAGAACTGGACACAGTACTCCAGATGCGGTCTCACCAGGGCAGAGTAGAGGGGGAGGATGACCTCCCTCGACCTGCTGGCCACACTCTTCTTGATGCACCCCAGGATGCCATTCGCCTTCTTGGCCGCCAGGGCACATTGCTGGCTCATGGTCATCCTGTTGTCCACCAGGACTCCCAGGTCCCTCTCCACAGAGCTGCTCTCCAGGAGGTCAGCCCCCAACCTGTACTGGTGCATGGGGTTATTCCTCCCCAGGTGCAGTACCCTACACTTACCCTTGTTGAACTTCATAAGGTTTCTTTCTGCCCAACTCTCCAGCCTGGCGAGGTCACGCTGTAAGGCAGCACAGCCTTCTGGCGTGTCAGCCACTCCTCCCAGTTTTGTGTCATCAGCAAACTTGCTGATGGTACACTCTATCCCTTCATCCAGATCATTGATGAATATGTTGAACAAAACTGGGCCCAGTACTGACCCCTGAGGGACACCACTTGTTACTAACCTCCAACTAGACTCTGCGCCACTAACCACAACCCTCTGAGCTCTATCTGTGAGCCAGTTCTCAATCCACCTCACCGTCCATTCATCTAAGCCACACTTCCTAAGCTTTCCTGTGAGGATGATGTGGGAGACAGTGTCGAAAGCCTTGCCAAAGTCAAGGTAGACAACATCCACTGCCCTCCCCTCATCCACCCATCTAGTTACTTTGTCATAGAAGGCTATCAGATTAGTCAGACATGACTTCCCCTTGGTGAATCCATGTTGACTACTTCTGATAATCTTCTTTTCATCCAGGTGCTTTGAGATGACTCCCAGAACAAGCTGCTCCATCATCTTCCCAGGGATGGAGGTGAGGCTGACCGGCCTGTAGTTTCCCGGGTCATCCTTCCTGCCCTTTTTGAAGACTGGAGTGACATTGGCTATCCTCCAGTCCTCAGGCACCTCACCTGTCCTCCAGGACCTTTCAAAGATAATGGAGAGAGGCCCAGCAATGACTTCCCCCAGCTCCCTCAGCACCCGAGGGTGCATCCCATCAGGCCCCATGGATTTATGTATATCCAATTTATCTAACTGATCTTTAACGTGCTCCTTGTCAACCAAGGGATAGTCTTGTTTCCCCCAGACTTTCTCTGTTACCTGCAAAGTCGGGGTCTCACAAGGACTGGCCCGAACAGTGAAGACAGAAGCAAAGAAGGCATTTAGCAACTCCGCCTTCTCTGCATCATCCGTCACCACAGCACCTGTCTCATTCAACAACGGGCCCACATTTTCCCTAGTTTTCCTTTTGTCTCCTATATACTTAAAGAAACCCTTCCTGTTGGCCTTGACATCCCTCGCCAGGTTCAATTCCAAGGCTGCCTTGGCTTTCCTTGTTTCCTCCCTGCATAACCTGACAGCATTCTTGTATTCCTCCCAAGCAGTCAGCCCCTTCTTCCACCTATTGTAAACTCCCTTCTTCCACCTGAGCCTTTTCAGAAGGTCCCTGCTCAGCCATGCAGGTCTCCTTCTCCCCTTGCCTGATTTCTTGCTCTTTGGGATGCACTGATCCTGAGCTTGGAGGAGGTGACGCTTAAATAGCAGCCAGCTCTCTAGAGCCCCCTTACCCTCTAGAGCCCTTTCCCATGGGATTTGCCCAAGCAATTCTTTGAAACGATCAAATTTAGCCCTCCTGAAGTTTAGGGTTTCAACTCTACTTGTCATTTTGTCTATTCTACACTTAATCCTGAACTCTAAGATTTGACTTAAGATTTTCAGACCTGGAGCTCAAACACTGTAGAAATCAAAAAATGCCAAGCCTGTGTGAGCTCACTATGTCACTTCTTTTTATGCACAAGTTCTGTTGAATTATTTTTCCCCCTGCAGACTCCATACTAGCTTTCTTGGGCCTCCCATGGACCTTTCTGGGATCCCTTCTTGCCTCTTTCCCCTTTGTGAGCATGAGATCACCAAACCTGGTGAAGCAACAGTGACCAGTGGCAAGCAGTGCATGTTGTCAGCAGAGGACAAGCCGCCAGGCTAATGCTGACAGCAGCCAACAGGCGGCTGTGGTGCCCATGTTTTAGAAATCCCACATCCTGCTCCCCATCTGCCCCCTGTTTACAGATCACTGACATTTCATTCCTGTTGAATTCTTGCACTTTTGATTTCTCTGAGTCCTTCACTTTTCAACGCAGCGTGTGGAGCAGGGAGGAGAGGAGCTGCATAGCCCATGGGCTTTATGCACAAAGTAGAGGTCCCAAAAGCAGCAAAGCATGGAGTTGTGCCAGAGCATGGAAGCACAGGAGGAAAACAGTGTTTGTTTTCAACTCTTGTCCATGCCTATAGGTGGGGTCCCTGGTGGCACCTGCCTATGGACTGATAGGGCTATCCCCAAGATTCCCAGGTTTTCTGTGCAAGGGAGGATGCTGTAGCAGGGGCAGAGGTGCAACAATAGCCAGAAGGTGACCCCAGTCTGTCACTGCTGACATCTTGTTCCTCTTGGTCTCTCAGGCATTGCATAGGGTCCAGCAGGCAAACAGGGCCTGTGGAAAAAGCTCAGCTCAGGGTTGAGCCTGTCTGTGCAGGACAGGCTACACAGCAAGCTGCTTGAGGCCCTAAGGAAAGGGTCCTAGACAGTGAATGAGCTTGCTCAAAAGGGCAACCAGCCAGGGCTTTAGGGTTTTAACAGAGCAAAAGGAGTACAGCACGAAAGAAGCACAGCACTGACCCGAGGAAAATGGATCTGCCCGTGGAGCAAAAGCCAGGCTCAAGGTGTGTCATGCACAGGTAACCTGCACCTTGCCAGAGCAGCTGGAACGTAGCATAGGGCAGCATCCATCCCTGGGACTCTGCATGGAGCACGGTGGACTGCCAGCCCTCCCCTTCAGCACGCCTCACTGCGGAGGGATAATGTGTCAGGATAGGTATGTCACTGCCAGCATCCACGGGGAATCCCAAGCCTAAAACCTCCACCAAAGTATTTTATATCCCCACCTACAGCAATATTGTAGGCTATAAATTTTGCATGTGGTCACCGTGTTCTTCCAGAGTGTGTAGGCGGCTGTCAGCTTCCTAATCCTGGATTTATTGGCAGCAATGAGAGGAGAGAGGAGACTCTCGTCAGGGACCAAGAGGACAAGCCTATTCGCAGCACTTCGGATGCCTCTCCTGATGGTGGTTAGATGCACTGGAGTCCTCACAGGTTCCCATGAATGTCACCCCTCCCAAACATGAAGGTGATCCACCTCTGCAAGCAACATCCTTGTGTTTCCAGTACAACCCGGCCCTCAGCTTCCCTCCCTTTCTCATACCCACATACTGAGTGGTAATTCAGCACAGCACCCTCACAGCCACTGATGAAGAGCTCAGCCCAAGCTCTATCTCCTTGCAGGGGGATGATTTCCCAGGGCAGAACCTGACCTCCGAGGTAGAAAAGGAAGACTTTGGGAGAAATGGCAGTCATGGGCTATAGCTGTGCTCTGTCTGGGGCTGAGACACATCAGAGGCCAGCAAGTCTCACCTGCCAGAAGTGGGAAGCCCAAATAAAGGCCTCCAAAGACTACAACTTCATTTCTAGGACTCCTCTGGTTCCCATAAACTCTCATTTTCCAATACAAGGTAGTAGCAGAGACTGCAAAACCATGAGCTGGAGTTGCCATCATTTTCCTCTGTAGTCAGTTGAAAGGTACGAGGGGATTTTGCTGGAGCAGGACAGCAGACCCAAGGCGGGTCCGTGGCTCTGTTGACTTCAGAGACACATCTCCACACATCCAAGCTCTCCCCTCCTGCAGCACAGAAAGAGATCTTACCATTCATCCATAACACCTTCTTTCTGCTGTGGCTGGAGTCTAAAGCGTCCTGAAAAGCCAGTAGGTAATGATGGTGCTCACAGGTTGATTCCAGCTCCTGACTCTGCAAATCATAGCTACTGGTGCCAGGCTGTGATTTTTTACCAAATGATTTATTACCAAATAAATGAGAGTTCTCTTACTGTCCTCCATGGATTTTAGCATTTCTTTCAGAATCAAGAGGATTGTTTGTCTGTTTGTACCTATGGAAAAAAAAAAAAAAAAAGTGCCTTTATCTGGAGTGCTCTTCTATGAAAGCCAGGCAAGAAAACATTTCAGAAGAAAAGGAAAAGCAAGGAAACCCAGAACTGTTTCCTTACATTATTCACATGCACTCTGCTACCTAAAGACTGTCGAGCTCAATTCAAGTGTCTCACATTGTGCAAACATGTGAGCATCTGGCAGAAGCGAATAACTTATACATCGCTGGTGTGAGTGAGTGGAACTCTTGCATCCAGCAAAGAGCAACAAGTATTATGCCATATAAATAAGTGACAGCTTTGGAAACGAATTCATTTTAAAAGAGCCTGTCAACTTGAAACCTAGCCGCTTTGCAAAAAAAAAGCATTTCAAAACATTTTCAGGTTGACATCTTCCCTGAATTTTCCCCATCACTCTTAGCATTTCATTTTTGTATCATTTAAACTTGCTCCCTCTTGTTCTGTTGTAAGAATCCACGCGCACACACACACACAAAAAAAAAAAGCTACAGAGGAAAACCAATCATCTGTGCAGATTTACATGACAAGACAAAACAAGGAATGTGTCATGATTGAGGAAAAAACTAACAAGAGAAATGAACATGACTGTAGCTGGTCAAATAATTATTTCAAGAACTGGGTAGGGAAGGCAGGCAAGGATGTTAGATGACTTTATCCTTGTGAAAGAACTCTCTAACACACCTGCAATAAAATTGAGCCTCATCTGTTTACCAGGACAAGCAACTCAAATCCTGCAAGCTCTGCACAGACCCCTGAACCGATGCAGAGTTGCAGTATTTTAATTTAACATTTTTTGCGTTACTGACTAACAGCACAGTTCAGAGCCACCTTCGACATGCTCTGCCTTGGCGCAGGGAACTGGGTTGTCACAGCACTGTCTGCAGCAGCACTGATTCCAGGCAAAAGGGTCTCAAAGGCTTTTTTGCATTTCCCGCTTTGGCTTCATCCAGTGCTAAAAAATGAGTCTGTTTAAGCATAACTTACAGTTGTCTCTTTCAGATCGTCTGTAAAATGTTAATGTAATATGTTGCCATTTAAAGATCCCTTTGCACTGCAAGAGCCATGTGAAGCCGTCTCTGTAGACGGGAGTGCACCCAAATTAATCTAACGTGGAAGAAGGAGGAATAACGAACCTTTGCAAAAGGCGCAGTGAAATCCGCCCAACGCATGAGAGCCCATCCGCCGTGTGGGCAGGCAGCATGATTAGCGATGGGCGACACTGTCCACCCCGGTGCCAGAGAGCTTCTCGGTTCGATTCTACGAACCAGGCAAGACGTGACTCACGCAGTTTGCTTGCAAAGAAGGAGGACCATCTGCTAGTCATGAGCAGATGACAAATTCACTGCATTGCGTCTTGTCCTTACTTCCAAATTTGTAAGTAAACACATTTTGTAACCCCTCTCAGAATATTTGAGAGCTTCGATAATGGAAAAGTTTAAATTTATGTAACGCACGGGG
>NW_009660387.1:1637554-1644475 GCF_000708025.1 Charadrius vociferus | reverse complement strand
AGCCGCTGGTCCCGCAATCCTCTGCTAGAAACGGGAAATCTCTGCTTCTCCCACCCACCCCCCAACCCCTCCGTGCCCCAGGCTGAGCCCCGCGGCGTTGGCCGGGGGTGGGCAGCCCCTCCGGCCGAGCGGGGCTGGTCTTTCACAGCCGAGCCTGTTACATCCTAAGGGAGGTCCTAAGGTAGTTTAAGGCACGAGTTATGGCCTCCTGCAGTGTCAGGGGCGATGGAGCTAGGCAGCACGAGGGCGAAGGTTTCCGCACCGGCACCTGCATCGACCCCGTCTGCGGCTCAAACAGGTCAGGCCAAAACTCGAGTTGGTATCCGTGCGTTGAATTTAAGCTTGCATATCCCAGGCAGTCTAAGGAATTTAAGCGTCTGTATCTCGCCATCTCTCAGCCTACAAACTGAGAGAAGCAACGCAAAGAGTGAAACACTTTTATTTGGCTGAGCAAGGGATTGCCCAGACGAGGTATCCGCATGCTTTTTGAAGGACAAGAACCTATGGTAAACAAAAAAATTGCATCAATTTCAGCTATGGAAGCTATACACTGAATGCAGACATAAGAAGGCCCAAAATCATAGCATCATCTTCATCTTACATGAGTCCAGCCCTTACTGCTCTTAGACATGTTACATTCTCCATTGAATGTAACTCTATTGTTTTTAGAGAGGGACTGTCCTTTTCCAATCGATCTCATGGTGAATAACTGTTTTGTTCTAAGTCTCTGCCATCTGGACCAGACCGACAGGATGATGAAGGACTAACCATGCTGTCTCTGAAAATTGAAATTGGGGGAGTAGGGTGATGACGAGCCCTGTGGCTGTGCAAATCACATGCTAGTTAGCCCAAGGAAACCCTCTGTTGCTATTCTGCCTCTTCTGTCCCAGTGCATCTGCCTGAATGATTTCCTGGCATTGGCAGCTTTCAGCACTTCTGCTTCTTCTGGGTTTCACAAATGCTTATCTTCCAAACACTGGAAGATGATGCAGGGCGTACCAGTCTGTCCTCAGCCTCCTTGGTGTTTGTTCACACCTAAGCAAAGAGAGCAGAGCAGGTAAAGGCGGAGGAAGAAAGTCAGAGACAGCAAGAGACCTCTTCAGACCAGCTTGTGCAATCACAAGAAGCAATGTGCAGCCCTCGGGAAAGCACACAAGTCTTTTGCTGGCCAGGCACCCATGAAGCCATCATCCTTACCTGGTGGCCCTCTGGGTTCTCTTCCTTGCTCGAGTGGTCCTTCTACAGATGCTCCTGATCACCTACCCCGCTGTCCAAGGACTTCTGCAGCTGCTTATCTCTCCTGCTCCTCTTCTGTCTCGTTATGCTATCTCATCTACAAGCACAAATTCAAATTCCCTTTCACTGTCCTTGGTGACTTACAGATCTGCTTCCCTACTCCATCTATCCCAGTGGAGGCCTGTCCCTCTGACACCATCTGAAAGACACCTCCCCCCAGCTGAAGCCCAGCGTGGTGGGAATAGAGCTGCTCAGCTGACAGCCCAGGGACATACCACATTGCCTCAGGAGCATGCTGCCTGTCCCACAGGCACCCCTAGGAGACATCTTTGGCTCAGACTTCTTCTCATATTCTCAGAGATTTTGTTTTTTTTCTGAATACCATCTTTACACCATGGTCTTTCATCTCCTTTGAGCTAAAATTCCTGTGCAGGATTCTGGCATTTCAAATCTCAGCTTCTCCCACCTCCTTTTCTTTCTGGCCCAGACAAACACTCTCTCATCCAACTTGTACCCAGCTTGAACACTGCTACGAGCATCCTTTCCTCATGGGTGGCTTTGGCTCTGCTGCTGCCACCGCTGTCCCTCTTCCCCTGCTCTACCACGTCCAGCAGAAGTCCCTTCCCTCTGCTCCCAGGGCCCCCCAGTGCATCACTCACTAACCAGATATAACTTCTGCCTTCAGCTAGCCCTTAATATGAGCCTCATTTGCCTGCTTGATAGATTTTCAGACAAGCACCTTTGCCCGTTCACTCCCACCACTCCTCAGGCGTGAGACGGGCACACCACAAACACCCGCGCAGCCGCTGCCTTGTCTTCTGTCAAAATCATCATTAAAAGCCTCTGGGATGCTCTCAGAAAATCTTTACTGTGGACTGCCCCTGTGCTGAGCTCATTTCTGATCTGCCGAACGCTGCTGTTCCATCATTTCCTTCTGCTTTCCCTTCTCTTCACCTACTTTGTCATTTCCCTCATCCTCTGCTTTGGCGCTAAGCTCTCTAGAACAGGACCCATCTTTTTTCCTTAACCATTCAATACTCAGTCTGGTGATGTTATGGTCCTTGGTTAAAATTCCTATGAACTGTGGTGATATGAATAATAAATCATTAGGATCGATTCCCCGGTGCTATCCTGTCACTCCAACCACTTGCTACAGCTCCTGGTAGAAATTTGCATTTAACTTTGCTTCAGCACCTCAGGTCTGAAGGTAGGAAATGTGTGATGTTAGTTACCTCTAATCATTGCTGGCTTTAAAAGTAGTTGTAGATAACCCATAGAAATAGGTGCCATAATTCTTTGTCTCAGAATAAAGACATCAGTTTCTCTAGTGTTACATTTTTTAACCCATTTTACTCAAATTTAATGTAGTTATTTAACTTTCATTTTCTTCCAGCTGCTAACCCCTCACCTAGTTCAAATGATTCATCCCTACTGCATTCACTGCCCAGGAATGTTGGCTTTCAACAAACTACAGCAAATAATGTAAAATAAACACGAGTGTGCTTTCATCTCACAACAATCTGGGTTAAGTACATATTTCACACACTGCACCACAGGATATGTTAAATTAAAATCAGAACCACCAGATTTAAAAATCCAATGCCAATTCAAACCATTGCCGAGTTATTTCTGTATTCACTTATATGCAATAGCGGGCATGAGTAACAGCCATTGCTTTGTTAACCCTAAAATGTGCCATTTGACAACTTTTTTCTTCATTAGTTGAGGAGAAAGAAGAATTTTTATCTGAAACTAGTCTTGGTAGAAATTACTCTTATATACTCTTGAGCATCCTGATCTCCTTGAAGAAATCTGAGAGCCTACAGATAGTCGTGTCTCCATCTCCCTCTTATTTTAGTGTTCCACATTTTCAAAATTACTTTCAATCACACTCTGAAAAAGCAACCTGGAATGGCTTCCTTGAAATGATAAATACATTTTTAAATGTATGCTGCTTCTTGCTGCCAGAATCAAGAAGTCTGGGTCTTACATGTATTCATTTTCTAGTCAAAAGATGTATGGGAGCTACATTTGAACAAAATACTGTAAAAAAGAAGCTGCAAAGACTGGGATCTGACAGGAAAATATCCATGTACTGGGCAAGACTCAGATTTAACACAGTCTTACTCTAGATTTCCATAGTGTAATGTTTTATGAATCTAGCTTCTCATTCCAACAACACTAGGATAAGAATCATGCTTGGTTGTTGATTTATTTTGAAGATATGCAGAATAAGCATTATATTTCCTTTAGACTTTAAATGCAAGACTAGAGACTCCCTAAAACTTAGAAAGGCTCTCTTTGAATGTCATGTTGCTATGTTTAGACTTCAGCGGAGTCTAAAAGCCAGAAATTAAACTGTGGGGCTAACGGGAGGAAAAGAGAATGACTGTAGTTCATTTCTTTTCTTTCTCCATATTATGGCTTGATTAGGCCTTTGCTTTCCCTCTGCCGTGACTGCTTGAAGAGATGAACGGGGACATTTCAGGGAGCTTTGCTAACGCACTCCTTTGACAGCAAGACTCGTCTTTCTCCAAGTTGCTTGGAAGGATCCGTGCTTACGGGAATGACTGAAGTGTCCCGGGGACAGAAAAAGAAACAATTTCATTTTAATAGGTTAATGGTTCCTGGATCCTGAAGGATCCACGACTTGCCAAAACTTCTGCTTGCTTTTCTTCTTTCAGCTTTCATGCTGCTGTAAGCCTAGACAACATCTTTCCCTGACCAAGGAAAAACATTGACCTTTACCGGTGTTGACAAATACAGCAGAAGACAAATCCAGATACAAATATTTTCATGCATTGCCACAGAAACTCTTTGAGAGCCGTATGGCCCTGTCTGGTCAGCTGAAAAGGGAATGCAGTCCCTTGGCTGAGAACGGATGGAAAACCTTTCTCTCACTAACAAAGCAGCACTATGTGCTCTTCCACTCAGCGCAGGAGGAGAAACACCTCTTCCCACCACCCTGCTTTGTTTCTCTTTTAGGTCAGGTTTTGTATAAGGAGGAAAGTGATGAAGCTTACTCCTAGGACTAGAGGTTGGAGGAGGTGGTGACAAGAAGAGCAGAGGAGTTGGTTTTAAAAGATGAGCGGGTCAGGCATTTTATGCTAGCTGAGACTTCGAGAGCCAACTGAATATTTGTGTTCCCAGAATTAGAACAGCTTTTTTACAGATCTGCTGCTGTAATTTAGGTTTAGAGCTCAGTTCAAAACCCAGTACTACCACAACTGGCATTGGTAAAGAAAAGAGGATAAATAAGCTAGTAGTTTTTCCTCCTTTGAAATTAAAAAAATGATGAATGTCGGGATTTTCAAAATTACAGGAAAATTCAGCCTAAGGGATTTTCTCAGTTGGCTTCAACGATCTTTGGATCCAGTCCTTGGAGACAATACTACTTCTAGAGCAAAATGTAATAACAAGGGAGAAGAGCACTGAATCTCATAGCCACTGTAGAGCAGAATTAGATCTTACTATGTTCCTGTGGAGGTCTATGTACTCGATTAGAGTAGCTTTTTGGCTTCTTTCAACAGTTGAAGCCCTTATTCTCTAATCTCCAGTTATGCCTATATCACAGGTTAGGGGAGTGGTAGGACAGGCTTGTGCTAGGAGATGAGGAGCAGAAGCAGGTACATTACCAGGAGAGGAGAAAGCCGAGGGAGACCATAGTTCAAGCTTTGGTTCAAACACTTCCTTTTTCTACCACTAATTGGTAAATCATCCATAGTATCTCCATGGGCCAGCCCACTACAGAGCTGTATGGAAATCTTCCATGTGGCTTCTTTCAACAGTTGAAGCCCTTATTCTCTAATCTCCAGTTATGCCTATATCACAGGTTAGGGGAGTGGTAGGACAGGCTTGTGCTAGGAGATGAGCAGAAGCAGGTACATTATCAGGAGAGGAGAAAGCCGAGGGAGACCATAGTTCAAGCTTTGGTTCAAACACTTCCTTTTTCTACCACTAATTGGTAAATCATCCATAGTATCTCCATGGGCCAGCCCACTACAGAGCTGTATGGAAATCTTCCATGGTAACTTCTTTCCCATCAGAAAAAGAATGGTAATTTGTTAAAAACAAAGGGTTTTATCTAAGTGGCGCAAATTCAAGGAGAATTCATTTTGAAAAACAAATTCTTAGAGAAAGTCTTCCAAGCAGGTCTCACCTGAACTGTCTGGAAGCAAAAGTTTCAGTTTTTCAGTTTGAAAAGACAGTATACCAGGGTTTGACTTTTATTTTATAGTACATGAAAACTTTTTTTTTTAAAGGTGGGGTAAGAATGAGACATTGCCTTGTTATCAAAATGAGACACTGAGAGTTCTAAAAGGGTTTTTTATGGGTGCTTTTGGGGGCATTAGTTTGGTCTCGTAGGAAATCTGGGAGAAAAATTGAGTGCCTTCTGAAAAAGAAGAATTTTTCAAACCTGTTGCTTTCCCTGTAGACTCAAAAAATCCATCTCTCACCCATCCCTAATACTCAGGAGCCTGCACCTTTCCAGTGGCAGGGCTGGAGTTGTGCTGTGGGTGCCTGGTGGGAACACAGCCAAAGCAAAGCACTGTGCTGTCAGAGGAACAGAAACTTCAGCTAGTGGGTAGGAGTGGGTGAGCCTGAGAATTACCCATGCCCGCCTGAAAATTGGCAGCCTGGCTGGAAAGCATCCAGGATCTGCAAGTGCCCAGAGTTTACAGGCCAGCCCAGGAAACAGCCTGCTTTAACAGCTCTGGGACAACCGGGAGGCCTTTTTTGGTTCAGTGCAAACCTTTACTCACACGCACATGCCCCACCTTAAGCAGCAATCCAGTCATTCTCAAAGAATGTCTTAAAAATAATTAAATAGCTTTACATCATGTTCCAGGAGATTAAATTTTTCTGCCTTGCATTTCTTAAAGCTACCAGCTTATAAGGTAGCATGTCAAAGTAACAAAAGGTCATACGTGGCACTACTTGCTGCCTCCATCAAGGAGAAGTAGCCTGGTACCTTATTACCCCTTTTCTTTGCTAAGGAGAGGAAGGAAGAAAGCTGCTACAGTCTTGGCTTATGCTAGGTAGTGTCTCCTAGTCTCTTTAATACAAGTGTAGGACTGTGCATTTGGGATCGCGTTACCTCCTGTTAAGTCATGGACATCTTCCCAAACATGTGTTGAACATCAAAAGTATGTCCTCCTCAGGTGGAATTTGGAGATTCTCTTCATTTCTCCAGTATTTGTAAAAACAAACAAACAAACTGACAAAAACAGATTAAAAGTGAGGAAAACCTCTAAATAACGCCAGTGTGTTGTCACTTGCTGAGCTTGGGGCACTATTTTGTTTTCTTTTCATTTTTTGTCACTTTCATGAGACTTAAATACCCACATTTTAAGACTCTCTGCAAGAGGCAGAAACAACTGGTAGAAACAGTTCTTGGAATAACGCATTGCGGATAAATAAATGTCTTAACCTCACAGTGAGATGGAAAAGAGAATAAGTGACGGGGTAGGTCAGCTGGTGCTCGCAGCGAGGTGCCCTTGGGGCAGGCTTGGCTTGCGCGTGGGCAGTGTGGCCATCCCTGCCCAGCCTGCCCGGCCCTTGGGCTCACCAGCGGCTCAGACACGCCTGCACCAGTGATGGTCGGGGCACCAAGTCCTGGCTCACAGCCCGGCTCTGCCGACAGCGGCGCAGGAGTTTGATGCAGCTCTTCTCCACGCTTCTCTT
>NW_009660387.1:1587373-1637494 GCF_000708025.1 Charadrius vociferus | reverse complement strand
GTTCTGCCACTGTTACCAGCTTCTTTTTTACTAACGCTTTTCAAATCAGCTTAACTGTGATTCTTAGAGTAATCTCAACTTTATTTTCATATTAGGATAATGAAAAATGTAGGTGCCTTTGTCGGCCACTACTCTACATCGAACCCCCTGTGTCTCATTCCAGTCCCTGGCACCCCAAACCACAATACAGATGTGGCTCTAACAACCTCTCCCGGGCAAGCCACTAGTCTCCTTGGGTGGAGAAACGACATAAAGAAGAATAAATATCTCAGGATAAATGAAAACTCTTTTCCAAATTTTTCTCTCTCTTCTCAAGTGTTTGATGAAAACATTATCGAGGAGGAAATAGGGACTGAAAGAGAAAATGATAGTCTATGGGCTTTGTGTCACACTTGGAATATGAAAGATGAGAAAGGAAAGAAAGAGACAAAAGAAAGGGAAGAAATAATACAAAAATGAATGAAAGAGAGGAAATGGCCAAGATATGAAAAGAAAGTGAGAGACAAAGTGGCTGAGAAAAGAGGGAGAAGAAGTTTTGAAGGAAACATGTGAAGCTGCAAAATAGTAGCTGTACATGTCTCTAGTGGAAAATAGTAATTATGGGGCACGTATAACCAAATATGACATTAAAAATTACACAATAGCAGATAAGTAAAGGCTGTGGGTAGGTCTGGATAGTTCTCCTCCAAATAAGGCAGCTGAAAGTCAGTGTTCCCTTATTGCAGCTATTGTGAAGCTAAAGTTCACTTGTACTGAAATGTTTCCTTACTTTGTATCATAGCCTGATAAGTGATTTGTTCCACTGGGAGAAAACCTTTTATCACCACGGCCCATGTGTGTTTTGTTGGCACAGTATCTGAAGTCCAATTATTCAATACACTTTTTCAGCTGGTGGGTATTTGTTTGAATTTTTAACAAAGGCGGAGTAAAACAGTGTTTTTGAAAAATTCTGGTTTGCACTTTCTCAGCTCTTCTTTTGCTAGTTTTTCTCTCTGTCTACAGCCAAATCCAATCCCTAAAGCACGGAGGCACTGCAGCCCTTAAATCAAAAATAATTGAGTGTTTGTAGTACCCTACTCACCCACAGACATACCACTTATTCCAGGGGCTCTTCCCAGTGCTGCTGTGCTGATGGGCTCTAGACAGGCCAAGCACAGTCACATCTGCTTTCATCGAGGGACCACTGCGGGGACAACACACGTAGCAAACCCAAGTGCCTTAGCTGCAGCAGTGCAACTGGCTCTTCCAGCAGTAGTGCGACCACTGCGTGGTGATAGTTTTGTCAACACTCTCGCACTTGTTAAATTCCTCCTTTATTTCACTTCATATGCTGAACGGTAGCCAAAGCCATAATCTGTGATCTTTCTACCCTGCAAGCATCTTCCAGCCACATGGTTTAACAACCAGGCATCCTGCTATAACAAAAACTACCTGGAAATGGCACAGAAATTTTCCAAAATGTGCCATGCAAATGTCATGCTTTTTTCAAGATGGCTTTTTTTTTTTTTTTTCCTCCCAATTCTATTTACACAGTAACTTCTATTTTGCTGGACTTTTTTTTTTCAGTTCTTGAATAACACAGCTTTACATTAAAAAAAAAAAAAAGTTAGCCCTTTCCTTTGCCTGTTCAGCCATGTGTGCCTCTGTCTAAACTGAAGAGCATCTCAACTTTCTACTATCAAGCATCTGATGTTTTATGGTAATAGTACATTTGACCATTTTGACCAATGGTCTTTGTAACTGAGAAGTACATATAAGTTAGGCAAAGGTTAGGCAGTATGTAAACATTATGCATCAAGAGAGGCTACTCATAACTGCTATAAATCACAGACTTGGTAAAAGCTGATGGTGGACTAAGCACCCAACATTCAATAAAGAAACCATTTTCTTTCTTTGCATCCCCAGCATCCCTCACATTTAATGACGGCTGAAACAATCAAAACCATCCTCAAGCCACTGACCACGTCTTGAGATGTACCCCTAGGGATTTCCTTGGAGATAAGTCACAGGTCAAGACATTGGAGTGCTGCTTGGCTGCACTCTATTAAAAGTCAGTCAGAGAGTGAAAGTAAGAAGAAAGCAATCATACAGCAAAAAAGAGTGTGGCCCTGGGTAGGAACCAGGACCCAAACCTTCTTTCAGGCAGAAAACTTACTGAAAATTCCATCCATCATTTCCCAACAAGGAAATGAACTTGTTGTTTGTTCCCACTGGTCCAGGAAGAAAAACAACGCAGGATAAATAAACAGGATTGCCCCAAATAAATATTTGTCTCTGAGTATCAGTGTCAAACTAGCATCCTCCTGGAAACAAACTGGCAAGATCCTCAATATTGTCTTTTCTGCTGGGTTGCGGGAAATACTGCGTGCAACCACTGGACAGCAAGTAGATTTATGAATACAGAACTGAGGAACTGGGACATTGCAGTGAAGACCTGTCTCTCCTTCATTTGCAAAAATCCTCAGGTCTAGATCAGAAAATGCCATTGAGAGAGAGAGAGTAGCGTAAGGTCAGTCTCGCTTCTCAAGGTGACATGCCTTCACTTTTCTCCATGCTGTTGCCCTGTTGAGCTAGCTGAAAACCAAAGGGAATTTTGCCATTTGAAGCTGTTTACATTTCAAACAAAAAGACTTTCAGATTTCCTACGAAGCAGAAAGTTCATAACCCCAGCAGTTATGGAAAATACTTAGTGCAGTATTCTGAGACTTCACTTAATAAGCTATACCGTAATGCTTGGGGGTTAATTTTTTTGATTGATTAAAGGCCTGGCGGCAGTAGTACTAGTCAGTGACATGACCATGGACCACTAGCCATCCCTCTGAAACAGCTCACTTATAGGTAAGCAAGTTACAGGGATCTCAGGGAAGTGAGATGGATCAACATGACGCCCAGCGGGCAGTCAGCAGGCACAGCGGGGCGATGGCATTGCACTGCTGAGCTCCATTCGACTAGGGGGCACTGTGAAATCACAGTGCTGCTCAGCCTACCAAGTTCTAACTCAAATTTGCACAGATGCAGCGAAGAGACAGGAACACAGATTAACTGCAACTCCTGTACAAACTTAGATTTTGGCACATCTGCTCACTGCCCCCTTCCATAACAATCCTTCTTTTTATCCAATTATTACATTTTAGAGGTACAGGTAAAGAGGTATAGGAAAAGATCTCTTCAGTCAACATTCCTATCCCCGTGCTACCACAAGTGACTAGATCCTATAAAGATCTTCAAAAACCTGCTCAAACTCTACCTTAAAAATGGTTTTAGAACAACATTGCTTAACACAAATATTGAAACCCAAGGTTCTGATAACATTCTGACTACAAGCTTTGAAGTAACCTTTGAAAATAGTACAAGAGGGTTATTTTCTGCCATCAGATGACACGTTGTTCTGCAATGACATTTGCTTTCTCTGAGTATGGCACACTGTGATTAAGAAGTATGGTGTTCATCTTCTGTTCACAATTGCTTGTAAAGATCTTAAATACCCATGCCACATCACCAGCCATGCCTCCTATTCTCTGCTACGTTCTCATTTAGCTTTACGCTCAGTTTAACATTCTTGAGCCAAATCTGAATGCGTGGGACAGCATAGTACTTGTTCCAGACACGTTCAATGAATGCTGAGGTAGGATTTTATAAGCATCTGAAATCCCATGCTACATTCTGTTATGATCCCTCCACCCAGAAGTTTTATGAAACAGTCAAGTTTCAAGGCCAGGAGTTACCATCACGATCATCTACTCTAATCTCCTCCATAACATCTGCTGTATTTCATCCACTCAATCCCTTAATACGCCTAAGGGAATTACTGTTCCCTCTTATGTGAATGAACTCTCCTCAGCCAAGTAACTTCTGTTTAAAGTAAAAATATTCCTTGAGAAAAAAAAAAAGTCCAGCCTTGCTTACATCACCTTTTAATATCAAGTACCTTCTCTTTACATAAGAGCTAATAAACTATGAGCAAGCCATGTGCTGACCTCATCAGTAAGCTAAACAAATGGACCTTTAACTCTGTCTTTGTGAAACATATTTTTCCACATATCTAAGGTTTTTTGCACTGTTCTTGAACCCTCTCCAGTTGGTCACATTCATTCTGAAGAGGATGCCAGAGCAGACACAGCACTCCAGAAAAGGTCTTGCAGTCTGGCTCAGTCCAGATATCCACAATAAGGATGTCTATTGCCAAGGCTATGCCAAGGGCCAAACCTCTTCTCTGGAAATCTGTAGCACAACTTCCCTGTGCTGCCCACGAGGAGCTGCTTTAGGGCCTGGGAAATGCGAGCCATTTCTTTGAACCTTCACAAGGATTTCAGGTAAAGGGCAGAGGCTGCAGACCAAAGCTCTGGGAATGGGAACAAGGGAGAGAGGCTGCTTTTGAGGACATTTCTTTCTCACCTGTCCTGACACAGTTGCCTGTTTAGGAGATAGGTTTTTGTTACGTGCATTGTCACAGCATTAAGGAGCCACAGTTCAGGGTCAGCGCCCCACTGTGTTGGACATCACAGATCCAAAGCCTAAAGCTGCTCCCTGCCCTGTGAACAACAATTTCTATAATTTTTTGCTACAGACTCAGGACACTCACAGAGCTTTTGTTTACTGTTTCTCTTACTGTGATTCAAAGTGATGATCAACCTAGTTCTTCTATATTTTTTTAATCAGTACCTTATTTGCTTTCTTTCAACCCTCCAGGAGTGTTTCCAGTGGTTCAAAGGGCTTGTAAGCTAGGACATCAGAAAGCAGGTTGTCAAGTCTAGCAGATTTGTGTATCACAAAAAATAATAGTAAAGCCTTCTTTTTTTTTTTTCTGAATATTTTCACTCCTGATCTATATTAAAAAAGAAAAATACAAATATTGATGTTATAAACAAAACAAGGAGGACCAGGAGCTTTCTACAGGTATTAAAAATGATGATTTAGCACTTCATTAGAGTTTACTTCCCTGTCCAATTCTCAGTCACAGATCTGCTAGCCATGACTGACTACCAAAGGTATTCAGTAAAGAAACTGAGGCTAAACTCAATAGGAAGCAGTTGCGGAATACATTTACGATACAGCAGCTTTGTGAAAGCAGAGATTATATTCATTGTTTTCACTGTGGAAAAACAGTACTGGGATGGGGATGAGGAAAAATTAATGGATACATGATGTTACTCTTTGCTTGATTTTCTGAATAATAACTGAGATGAATTCAAGCCATGCTATTGAAGTCTGAATTTGTTTAGAAAGAAGTCAAGGAGTGAAGGAGATGGCATCCCATCCAAGGTTTGACTTGGATTTCATAATGAGATGGGGACTATGTAACTGAACTTAATTCCTACTGAATATGGTAGATTTTCTTGCAGTTCTTCTCTAGAAATAAGAATGTTCTATCCTTATTTAGAAATAAGATATTTCTTTAGAAAATTAGAAAGGTCCACCCTTGTTAAAAAAAAGAAAGGCTGTGATAAAAATGAACAAAAAGTAGAGGTCATAGTGGGAAGAGTCTGGATCCTGATAGCCTCTCTTGGATAGCTTCTCTCAAAACTCTCATTTTTACCCTGTGAGGACTCAGCTGGCCTTGGATGTGATGGCTTTTTGTGATTTAGCAGAAGGATGGTGCTGTGGCTAAAGCAGCAGCCCAGCATTCAGGAGGAATGCATTCAGTTTCAGGCTCTGACACAGACTTTCTCTGGGATGTTGAGCAAATCACCTACACAAAGAGAAAGCAGAAAAGTAGAGAGACAAATTCATTCAGATCAGTGCTTAGACAATGGAGATTATAGCATTCCTACTTTAGAAACTGTACCATTTTTAAGAACAATATAATTTTTAAAAGAAATTTTCCCTCTTACCTTGCAGTGAGTTTTCCCCAAATAACAATTTGGATGATTTTGTTCTTAGTAAAAACAAAATTAAGTCCTTTAAGACCAGAAAAAGATACTTAGAAAAAAACACAACAACAATAACTGTGTATCATTACATCCCTTCAGAAATGAAGCTCATCTGCAACCTGTTCTCTGAATCCACTGAGCTAGTGTGGGCACACAGACCCTCAGTGAAGGGAGAAGAAGAGGTGGCAGAGGAGAAACGGATGAAAGGCTCAGAAGATAAAACCCAAGAGCAGTGCTCAATAACCTGGGTGGAAAACAGCAAGTATAAACATCAAGCATGAGTTAAGGAAAGCCATTCAGATAGTTTTCCTCAGCCTGGAGGGAATGGTTGGTTACCCATTCGAAGTTAAGTGTTAGTCCCCAGTGTTAGTCTGTGGTCTCCCCAGAAACTGCTCCCTGCATCAGAAATTAGAAGGCCACCTCTGCCAACCCAAATCTTAGGACCATTTCATCACATTGCAGAGATGCACATATCTGCCATCCTCCCGGGCACCATATGGACCAGAGCTTGTGGCTCTTCTCACAGGATTCAGAAATGATATTGTCATTTTTCGTCTTGTTTACTGGAGGTAAAGATGCTGTGAAATTTTAAAGGCCCAAGTGGAAAAGTAGTGGAATAAAAGGAAAAGGAAGAGGCTCCGAGTGCTGAATTAATGAAGAATGGAAGGAAAAATAACCCACCTTCCAAACCTGTAATGCTTCCAGCAAGAGGAAAGAGCCACCCAAATGCAAAAAGCACAGGGGAAACAGCAGTGGCTTCTAAGGTCTAAATGTTTTCCTCTGTGTTGTACCGTGTATACATTTTTGACCTGGGTATGTCTGTGTACACACATACAGAGAGAAAGCGAAAGATCATCTGCTCGGAAAAGTTAAATTACTAGAAAGCTTTGGAACGGCAGAAGGCAAGTAATACGGGCCTTGCAATCACATAATTGGTAAGGGATATTACAGGAGATGTTCTCCGAAATATGCTCCTATTTTTGTGATGAATTAGGCAAGTCAGAGGAGATGCAGCAACTCCACCTTTCTTCTATAGAACAAGATTGGCACCTCAAAGGGCATGATGGCTATGGGGAACTTGCTTTTCACGGTCATTAAGTACACCTCATGAGTGCCAGCGCGATTCCTGGTGCCCTGGGGAATACAAAAAAAAAACATAGCTCTTGCTGAAAAGAATTTCACTTAAAGGCCCAACCCAGAGCCCCAAGGAACTAGTGGAAGGGCTGTGAAGTGTACAAGATTACAGGACTTCAGTTTTCCAAATATGCCTTCCTAATGTGAAAATATCAATCCATGATCAAAAATGACCTGGACTCTCAGGATTATTATTGCCACAGAAAGTCACCTTAAAAATGCCTCTATAGCTTTTGCTTTTGAAAATGCTCTGCCCAAGAACAAATGAAGACAACCCACCCTGTGGAAAACATACCAAGGGAACTGCAGACTCCTTGAATGTCACTGGATTTAGAAAGCAGATCTTGTAGCCACACAGTGTCCCCAACTTCCTGCTTACAAACTGCTTCAGCATTGACTCAGTAGGAATAACACCATCCACTGAATCACCCACCCATCTGCAACACCTGCTTCTTCCTTAGCTATTACGCCTTCCCTGGGATGAGTCAGTTTAACTGCTCTGAGCTTGTGAGATGGGAGAAGACCTTACCTTAAGACATGTGGGCTGAGGGGTATGCAAGGCCCCCTACTAATTACTGGCTTTCTGCAATCTGGGATGCAATAATCCCTTGTCCCCTCCCTGTGACTCCACGCCGTTGGGGGTTGTTTGGTAACTTTTCCAGCCCTGCCTATCTGGAACACTTTCCTGCCGAGACACTGACTCACTTCCTCTTTAGGAAGCTCACCCAAAATCCTTTTCACTTTAGCTTATAAACTATTATTAACTCCATCTGTAAAGCAAAACTTTACTCATCAGTAGAGCTAGCTGGGAATTTTCCAGTGATACACACTTTTTTTATTGGAAGATGTTGATTTGTTAAAACATAAATCTTTTTTAGAAGCACACCAGTTTTGCTTAGGCTTTCATCTGAAAAATTGCTTGCATCCAAAGAAAGAGAACAACTCAGCTTAGCCAAGAGTCTAGTGGTTAGGTCACTGACATAGCAAAACTGGGCTTTTTTGGCAAAATAGAGACCTGAATCTGGTTCCCCTATCCTACACAGTGCCATAACAACCATCGCCTCTTGGGATGGAGAAAGTTCATGGCCTTTCATTGATGCTGTTTTATTAAGTGCCAATCAGTGGCACAAGGACTTGGTCCTGATAGCTTCTCCAGTCCACGCCAGTGCTTAATCCTTTGGTGACCAGGATTGAGTTTGGTTCAGGAAACCCTCTGTTTTTTTTCTTATTTTCCTGAGAAGCTTCAAAAGTTTCAGGTTGTTCTCACTGAGGAGCAGGATGCTTTTAAAATCTTGAAAGTTTTCACAGAATAGGAGAATTAAAAAAGATTACAGATCAGTTGTACTTACTGGTTTTACTAACAGTAGTCCCAAGCAGCACGTCACTCCATTCGTCTTACAAACACACAAGCTGTAGCCAACATGCAGTCTTTTTCTTAGGACTGGTGGGAAATTTCTTTGTGATGTACCTCTACCAGAAAGAGACCACATCAGTCAAAGTGTTTCCTCTGAAGTGCCTCATATTTATTAAATTTCTGGTGAGTGAAGTGATGAGTTTCTGTGGCTGATGGACACTCCAAGTTTGTCAGAACATAGGCACAATTTCACATTTGGATTTTGCTACAGATAGAACCTGGTTCATTAGCCATGTGTCTATGTTTTTCATGGGCTAAAGAAGCAAGACTCAGTTGGCAAGTGTGGCTCTTTTTTCTGTATTTTCCATGTGTGGCTCAGGATGAATGTCTTTCAGAAGTGGCTTGAAATATTTACTTAAGACAAATTCTGATACTTAGATATATATTCCGTAGTTTATTCTGCATCTGTATTTCTGTCTCTTTGAAAATGTGCCTTTGTGCAGTAAGAGGAATGCCATTATCATCTGAACTATATTCCTATTTTGTATTCCTATAGTATTGCTCAGTAGATATCATGGGGCTAATGGAACTATTCCCACTCATTTTGGTTTTGTAATCTGTTATTCATCAAGTGTTGAACTTCTGGGCATCTTACAAACTTATAGGTTGCTTCCCATCTAACAGCCGAGAAATCCTGGCACCACTACCTACAAGAACAATCACCTGCTGTCCAGCACAGCTGCAACCACCATTTTATCAAAACAACCAAACAGAATGGTATACATCTTTCTGGAAAGCAAAGGCTTTGGTTGCTATTTAGGCTGGAATACCCTACTGTATGAGGACACACTTTCTTCCAGTACTGTTTACTTAACTGTGAGAGTCCATAGTGCGAAAGGGCTCCTTTCTTCTAAGAGAACTTCATCACTGAAGAGATTTCATTTCTAGGGAAGACACTTGTCATCTATTTCTAGAAAATACCTTCTTTCAAGGAGGTTTAGCCTTGTCTGTGTCTGCTTTCCACATACATGCTGTGGACCCATGTTTTCTGCTAGAACAAAAGGACAGGGAAGGTAAATGTCTGTGCAAATGGAATTCTCAACCCAAGACTGAAGAGTCTCAAAGGGTTTTGACTGCAAAGGAACAGGAAAGAAAAAAATCCAAGCCAATCTGCCTTTTCCACCCCCTCTATTTGTCAGTTCCTCCCCCTCCTTTAGACTGTCAGATTTCACTCCCATTCTACTGTATGGGCACATGAATCTTGCCAGAAATGCTTCACTCACTTAACACCTACCTGCTGGAGCTTAGATTCGGGGGGGCGGGGAACAACCTCAAACCCTGGCAATTCGTATAAATCACAGTGTTGCTAATCTCTTTTCAAGAGAGTCAAATGTAAAGTCATGTTCCTTCTTGTGAAAACATTACTAGCCTGTGGGTGTCAACACAGCCTTCTTTTCCAAGAAATCTGTTGCATCCCACAGTGACTCTAGAGAAATTGCACTCTGATGACAGTGAAGAGAGGCTGCTAGAAAAACATCACACGCCAGTTCTGTACAACAGCAACCTCAACAAGCACTTGTTTTTGTAAGATCAGCTCTCTCCAGTTTCACAAAAAGCAGCACTGAACTTCACCATGTTACATTTTAGGGGGGTTGTTTTTACAACATCATTGTTGCAAGCTCTTTCCCCAACCCAAAAACACATTTTCAGCTTCCTTATTCATTCCATGCCAAGAGACACTACCCTGTTTCTTTACAGCTCTCATGAAGAGTAAACAGCAACTTCAGCCACCTGTCTGCTACTTTTACAAGTCCTTCTACACCCTGTCTTCTAACAGCAGAACTGGGTCTTGTCCTCTGGGAGGACACCTCCTCAGCACCAAGTGGGTCAGCCTATGGCAGCTGCCCTGTTTTGATAAGGGCCTTGTCCCCTCCTCATGAAAAGACCATTCCCGGTCTCCCTCAAACCCTTGCAGAAACCCATCTACTCATCAGATCTCAGGGAAATCCCATGCTGCTTCCATGCTGTTTCCCAGGTTAGTATCTGGGAGGTGTTCATAGACCACTTGCAGGGAAAGAGCCCTCTCCAGGAAGGTTTTTTACAGCTAAGTAAAGGAAATAAGAGATGCTTTATGAAGTGAGGGCAGAGTTTCAGGCAGTCAGCACCCAGTATATTACTGAAAGACAGAACCCATGAAGTACTGTAGTTGCACTTGAAGTCAGATGGAATATGGGACTCTTCTGTATTAGAAGTTCCTCATTATCAGAACAGAAGATTGTTTGAACTCATGAGTGTGATGAGGAGCACCATAAACTGACCTTCCAATTCCTGCATTAATCAGTCTGAATCATTGGGTTTTACAATTTGTGTGTGTGTGTTGGTTTTATGTATTCATTTATTTGGGTAGAGAAAAAAGTTCATATATCTATGTTGGAGTAGTGTCTAGAACTCAGACCACAACTTCGCCTTGGCCATGTTTCTGTCCAAAATAATGACTCGGCGTGTGACAAGTTCATATGAAGTCATGGGGCTGTCTGAGAATGTTTCGCTCTAGACGACACTTACCCTTTCCGATCCTCCAGCTTCCCTCTCAGCGGTTACCCTGCTGCCAGGGTGAAGTCAAGATACCACCTTTTCAGACTGCCCTGAATAAGCAACAGCACACACCACAGTCTGTGTCTGTCAGCCAGTGCATGCACACCTCAGGCATGATCAAGCAAAGCTTCATGCCTCACAGCCCTTAACAGGCGAGTTCGCTGGCTGACAGATGTACGTGTCACCATGTGATACTTCATTACAGGAGTGTTTGTTAAAAAATAAACAAACTTTGAGCTAACCAAAAAAAAGATATTTGTTCAAATCAACTATTCACATGGGAATAAGTGCCAGCTCAAGAAGACAAGAGGAAGCAATGAGCTGGTTCCACTTAGCATATTGTTCTTCACTTTCACCTCCCAAACAGCAGGACGAAGAGGCCATCTCCTCTTTCTGAAGTTCACACTCTCACTTCATTATGCAGTGGGGTGGCCTGGGAAAATGCTGCTCAAGCCCTGGCTTTGGCCAAATCTCCACCTTTTCTCTCTCCTTGTTTATGATTCCCTCTCTCCCTCCCAGGTTGCAGCCTGTGCTCCCAAGACTCAGGAGAAATCAGCACAAGAGCTGGCTGTTCAAAGTGGCTCAGGGCAGCCACCCCACCAGGGACCCTACCAGGGACCCCATCAGAGTCCCCACCCTGCAGTGCCAGCTGGCCCCACTCCCTGGTCTCATCTCTCCCTGGCTCCCTTTATGGTGCATCTGCCCCGCAGCCCTCTCCCAACTCTCTCCTTTGATGATCAAAATGTCTGGGAACATCTGAAAAATCTTTTCAAAACCCATCAACAGTAAGGCAGGAAAAAGGAACAGAAGGAAAAGTCAAATGAACCAAAATGACAAGAAAAACCCTCACATACAGGTTTTAGAATGACTATTTGAGGGATTTGGAAGAAAAAAAAATAATCCTTTCGCTATGAATTGTTTCCTATTAAAAATCTGTAGCAAATTGTGATCCCAATGAGAGCATTGGCAAGCTGGCATCTGTTTTGTTCGGGTTCATTAATCCATTCTGAGATGTGACAGGCCATATCATGATTTCTTGGCAAGGCAAAGAAGTAGTTCTTTGGGTAAATCATAACTCCACTGACATCACATGGTACCGTGATAATTTACACTACACAAGGTCCGAGTCCACCATCGTATCTAGGCCGGCTTTATTTTTATGGTTAGCATCCATACCGTTTATTATTTACACTGCGGCAGAATCTTGAAGTCACAATCAGGTTGGTTTTTGCACAGCGTTAGGTGCTGTGACAATGTATGCAACGCTATTCCAAAGAGCTTTCATTCTTACTCTGCTGCTATCTGACATATTCCTACACCGAGTCCATCCAAATAGATTTTCACCAAGTGCTTAAATGGCTGAGCTTTGGCCAAGAAGGCACCATGGAATTACTCACAGTGGCAGGCTAGATGAAATGTAAGCATCACCAATTCATCCAATTATTTTTCAATAGAAGCTGGGGCCAGAAGGGACTTTGTACGTCATTACTCTTGATATTCCAGACATTCTTGTTTGGAGTTCGGTTCTGCAGAAAGAAATAATAGTTTGTTTCATTGACAGCAGAGGACAAGTAAAAATTAGCACATTTTATGGGACATAAAAAAGTCCATTAGAAAATGATGTTTAGAGAGACACATTTTTCATCATGGAACACAACTCTTCACTATGTTTCAAAATAAAATATTGACGAAAAGCATATGACTATGCTTACCAAACATTATTTTTGAGTCATCTATAAGTTCAGAGAGATTATAAGAGAATAATATTGGAATGTGATGGAGAAAAGGAGGGCTAAAGTAGTGGTAGTTTAAATCATATCTCTTTTTTTGGCTCTGTTCACTGAAGAAGTTAATAATGGCTCACTGTAAGTTGATTTTGGTAGTGATTCACTTCCATGCTTTAGTTCACTTATTGCTCCTGTAAAACTGAACTTCAGCCCAAATCCAAACCATAAATATGGACACCTCAGGACTTCTGGATTGTTTGAGATCTGAATCCAGATCTCAGTTCTGCGTATGAGCCAGGACAAAAATCTACATCTGAATGCCCTCAGATACCACTGTTTTACTTGTGGGTCCACATATCCTCAGCTGGGGCTTCTCTCCACTGGAAATGTAATTACTACCCAGGGAACAAGGGGAGGACAATCTCTTTAAAAATACTTACAAAATGACAGTTGAACAGCTTAAACTCTTTCCTGAATGCATGTGGAATCTGCCTGGAAGAGACTCTATAAACAGAACTACTCGTGAATCCAAAATCTCTTTGCATTTTTGTTGTAACTTGAGTTAAATTTCTGGATTATTCAAATTTATGTGAAATTGAGATAAACTTCCAAGATTCAGTCACTTTTAATAGCATGGGATACAGACTTCTCAAACTTGCTGTGAAAGCTGAAACTTGGGCCAGCTTTTCATCCACAAGCTGAACTTAAGATCAGTAAAAAAGATGTCGTTCTTTTCTTTCCTCTCACTTCCAATACCATTCAAGGAAAAAAAAAAACAAACAGAAAACCAAAACAAAAAACCAACAAACCACAAAACAGGAATATTCAGAACAGCTAGCAAAATTGTTACTGAAAAATACAGTTCTTTCTCATTCTAGCACCTCCACTTCCATCAGATGCTTTGTTTTATACATTTACCAGGCTGCATGCATACACCAGATCTGCATGGGAGATGCACATTCTCTTTACAAGCTTGGCTAACTTCAGAGGTGACCCAGGAACCTGCTCAGCAAAGCACTTGCCTGACACTCATCAGAGGCTGAGCACAGCTCAATTGGCACCTTAACCCGTACCGAGCCACCGCTGCCAACTCCACACAGGATTTTTCTAACTCCCTGTTCAAAAAAAAAAAAATCTCTCCAGCCAAAATCCCCTCCTGGCCTGCAAATATGTTCAAGCATACACCTCTGTGCTGTAAATGAAATATCTGGCGTATTGCAGAACCGTACTGAAGGAGCCAACTGGAACAGAGCAGAGCTAGCACTGGGAGAAGGTGTTTGAGCTGTTGAATTTAGTGACTACGCATATGTCATATCCGAAGGAGCATTACACATTTCACTTTAATAGTCGTGTTGGTGGGCATGAATTTATCAGCTGGTCTTTTGATACTTGATAACGGGTATTTTGAGGAGGACTTCTTTAATTGCCTTATGTAGAACACAAATATGTGTCATCCTGCTTGCAAAGGGAAACAAAGCCCTTGTGCCACCCACTGACTTCAACAATAAGAGATACAAGGGGCTTGAGACGTCCTGTTTAGTTCCAATAACATAGTTATTGTGCCCAGAGCACATCTTTTCAAGTCCAGGACAAAGACAGCGGGGCCAGCCTTTGAAATTGCTAATGAACACTAGTCAAAAGACCGCAAATTATACATGCCTTTGGTTATACAAAACATTTCTAAAGTGGTTGGTATGAACAGTTTAAAATTCAATATTATGTTTTTTCTGCTTTCTAGATTTCAGCACTTTATAAGGGGCCACATTAGTAAGGGTAGAGAAAAGGGAGAAAATGGGAGAAAAGGGAGATTTCGCATGTTTCTTAATGAAGTAGGAGAGAGACTGAACACCATGTCATTGGGGGCAACGAAAAGACCAAAGCATGAAATCCTAAACTTTCATTCTAAGAGTACTGAGAATTGCCTGAGTCAGCACCAACAGTCTGATTTCTGATCTTTGGTATACATGCATTTGGTTTTATTCCGATGTAATACATGAGGTATTACATACAAGTAGCCTGAAATAATGAAGTAATCCTAAAAAAAATCCTAAATTTCCTCAGATAGCAGTAGCAGAGTATCTAGCAGTCCTGAAATGCTGTGCAAGGCTTGTAAAGCACTGTATCAAACCTTTCCTGGGAAGAAATTAATATTACCATCATTTTCCTCCAGATTTTACTCTCTTAAGAAGTCAGCAAAGCAATGCAGAAACGAAGGCTGGGTGATTCCTCAGGAATCATCTATTATTTTCTATTATTTAGAGAGCCATGACTCTCTACACCCAACGTTCATCTGTCTGATCTGGTATCAAAAATCCCCAGAATAAAGAATCTTTTAAGCCCTTCTTGAACTCAGCACACGGTAATGAAAATTAGTTTCATAAATGTGAAGAGCATCTGTAAGGTCCCACATGCCTAGGAGCACACAACTGTGCAGTGGAGGCTGCACCTGACCATGTAAGATATGAGGGTCCTTCCTAAGAACAATTCATACTTGCAGCTGAGGCCTGCAGGCAGAAGATGTTCCTTCTACTGCATCCTGAATAGGCAGCTAGTCCCCTCTCACAAGCCTGAGCAAGAAGCAAGGAACAAAGCTTTTAAGAGGGGAGAAAAGGGAACACACCATCAGCTTGGGAAAGCGTAGCCAATCTCTGTATGAATGAATAACAGGCTTCCCTGGACCACCTTTAGCAACAGTCTATTAACTTAATTTCACACTTCCCATGTGTGGGTGCCCAAGAGGTGAATGCAGCTTCTATACACCATCCACGTGCATCTTCCCACCTTCCACTTGTCCATGCCCAGCAGGCCCTTTGCCACTTGTGTCCACCTTCCCAGTGGTCAGTTCTCCAGGTGCTGAGACAGTGTAGGAAGCTTGCACAGGCTCCCCATTGCTTAGAAAGAAACTCTTCCATCCCAGAAGGTTTTTGGACCCCACTGTAGTCCACTGGGATCTCACTCTAGCTTTGATGATTTCACAATTGACCTGCAGTTTGCTGCAGTTTGTCTGTGTGAAGTCTTTGCATTTGGGCTTTCCTTTCATTCACCAGCAAGGGGAGCAAAGGACCCTTTCCTTCTTGAAGCTCCTGGCTGCAAGACTTACAGTCTGGGATCCGTCTGGGATTTTTTCCTCATTTGGCAGCCAGGTCCTTTGACACTGTTGTGGTTTGGTCTGGACTGGCCACTGGGTGAGCAACACATGCTCTCCCCCACCCCTCTTTCTCCGAGGAGAGGCAGGAGAGAGAAAAAGAGACTTATGTGTTTAGAAGGAACAAAACTACTTTAATGAAATATTAATAATAAAATAAAAGAAAATAATGAAATATATACAAAACTGTATCAAGCTCCCAGATGACAATCACAACACTGGCTGGCACTGGGGAAGTCCCAGACTGGATTCAGTGATGGATGGGAACTGGATTCCGGATCTGGATTCAGGATCGGGAGCAAAGGCAGACAAACAGACAGAATCTTCCTTGGATGCCGGCCATTGAAGAGAGAGGGCTGACCCTTTGATCTCTCAGCTTTTATACTGAGCATGAGGCAGATGGGATGGAATATCCTGTTGGGCAGTTTTGGGTCACCTGTCCTGTCCGTTCCTCCCCACAGGTGGGACCCCTCTACACTTTTCTGCTTCTGACCCTCAACGAGACAAGTAACCAAGTTGGTTGGCCTTGGGTGTTACAGCAATAAGTATAAGCAAGACACACCATGCCTGGGCATCGGCTATAGACATAGGTCTCATCACTCTGAGAGCAAACCTTGTCTGCACAATATGCTGTTAATTTCAGTAGTTAGAAGAGGCCCGGCTAAAAAGTGAAGTTACTGAACAGAAAATTGGTTCTGTTTTACCTCAAACCAGGACATTCCACCCCTTATTCCATACCATTTGCATCTTTCTCAGATCCCTATTACTTTTTATCTACCAAATCTATACACACATATGTATAGATATCCAGAGACACACATAGGTCACTCATAATTTAACTTTATACACAAAAGTTTGTTGAGTCCATTTTGTTCGTGATTGCAGGATTTAATCTCAGGGCAGGAAAGATGGTATGAAATTAATTATGGTTTGTGCCCATAGGTAGGTACTGTGCTGTCATCTGAATCCCCAAGGCCAAGCTTGCTGTGATGCATTTTACTTGATACCATGTTGATACCCAACATGGAGAGCCTGTGGTGGAGCAGCCTCCTGAGCAGAAAGTGCCAGTGCTTTTTGAAGATCCTGGAACAACTATTGCCAGATCCTTTGGCAGACTGCAGGCCCAGCAGGCATTGCCCTGTTACTCCGTGAACTTTTGGGCTGCAGTGTTAGGAGGCAGCTCCCTAGGGAGGGGGACTCATGACAGAGCATGCATCAACTCTGGGGCTCATTGGACTCACTGCACAGATGCCTGGCCAGGCAGAAAAATAACCTATCAAAAAGAAAGAAAAACATAGCTGTTTCCTGGCCGAAGGAGCCAATTTAATTCATGGCAGTAGCTGAAGAGCACAAAGGAAGGATCAGGACCATGCAGGTGGCAGTGGGAATGGGGTATGGCGTGCGTAGAGGAGGAGGGAGAAGGATGTAAGGTGGTGTTCTTGGAGGTGGCAAACCGTAATTTTGGTTCACCTGCTGTAGGTGAGCACACATTAAGCAGACGTTGAGTTATGTGGCAGGAGAAACCCTGGCTAGCAGCTCTACGGAAATGGGAGCTGCACACCCTCCCCTGTTTACTACTGTGTAATAGCAGGAGATCTCTCCTCTCTGAAGCATCTTTGTGCTTACATTTAGATAAAAAACAGTCCTATGCTTCTTCTTTCCCCTTTTACCTATGGATGGGAGTACAGAGCTCTTTACCTCTCAAGCTCCAAATTGCTGGCCTTACGATAAACATACCAAACTCCACTTTAAGAAAATGCAAGACATTGGAAGTGTTCACAACAGTCAAGAGGGATAGATTATCACATCAAACAGTCTTGGCAATATTTATAATTTTCCATGAATTTATGCATTTCATGTGGTGCAGCTGACCAACCCAGAAAAAACAAGTTGGCCCAGCTTGGAAAAATCTCATATGCTTCAAGGTATTTGTCTAGGCTCACCAAGCTCATTTTTGGTTTTGCTTTAAAATTCTACAAGGACACAGAACTAACCACACAGCAGCTCTTTCAGACGAGGCAATATGGTATTTAAAAGTTTAATATTGTAATCTTAAACCTATAACTTGGGCCTGCTCACCCTGATATACTTTCCTTGGAGTGATCTTTTATAATCATCTTTGGGAACGGCATGTATTCTGTGCATGAATCTTGTCCTTAATCTTGTGTTTTCTACACAATTTTTAAAATCTAAAACCAGGTAATAATTATACCCATTTAAGCACAATATGAACCCCAAATATACATTTAAAAAAAAAAAACCTGCAGCAATTACCCAAGCAGATGAAAAATCCCAACATATATAGAAATGAGATAATGTTTTCAGCTTATTATTTTTTTTAAATTAAACTGTTTGGGTATGAGAGTACAGGTAGAATTTTAACACTCTTCCAGATCGGCTCTATGCTTTTTCATGTGACTGGCAAAACAGTCCTTTCAAGACAATAAAATACAAACTACTTTATTTTTCTGCCTACCACAGTCTCTTTATTCTAGCTATAGCACGTTATGATGAAGAGTAAATGCTTTTGTCTGATTACTTGGCCAAGTCTGCAGAGAAATCTGGATCCTGTCCCTGCCAGGTGAGTTTCTGGACCTGCTAGAGTCAAAGCCCCAGCTGATGCAGAGAGCTAGAGACTAGTTATGTTGTAGGCAGTCGCAGTCCCGTGCCACTGCTCCAGAACAGTAGATGAGTAGCTACAGAGCTGTGGCACACGCACAGTCCTGGTTTCATCCCCAGATTATTTTCTTTGCAGCTTGCCTAAGGAACAGCCTGACTCCTGCCCTGCCTGGTCTCCCCTCCCATCATCTTTTTCCTTCTCACCCAAGCCCTGATGAAGCACAATGCAAAACATGTGACCCATAATTTTCCCTGTAGCACACTGAGTGCAACACAATTCGTTTCCCTGATTCGGTTCGGGACAAGCATCAAGTGAGAGACTTGAAGAGCTCCATATGTTTAGCCTGTCAAAGAGAAGATTGAATACTGTTTTATTATAAGTACCTTATGTACTTTATTCGAGCGGAAGCCAAATATGAATCAATATCTGGGAGCTGAATCTGGAAAAATTCAAACGAGATATAAGGCACAATGTTTTAAGATAATGATTAATTATTTGCACAAACTGCCACATGAAGAGGTGAATCCTTTATCTCAAGCCCAAGTGCCTTTCTGGAAGACAAGCTTTATGCAGATACAAGATGATGAACCCAGGTTAAGGGGGTTAGGTGAAATTTTCCAGAAGTTAGACTACTAGTTTATTTGGCCTTGACCGCAGATATCTACTAATCACTTGGGTTTAAAATGTTTTTAACTTTAATACAAAGGATTCAAGGCAGAAAAATATGCTAAAAGATTAAAAAGTCAATCTATTGTGTATACCATTCAAAGCTGGTAAGCCACAAGAAAAGATGATAATATTCTCTTCACCATGGAAACACGAATACACTGAAGAAATCAAAATGTTGGTTGTTGTGTGATAGAAGACAAAATGGGACATGAAGGCTGTGAAGTGAGTTGTTAAAAATGAAAAAGAAAAAAAAAAAAGAGTTGAGGAAATCTGGGTAACACTGTTACAGGTAGAGCATATAAAGACCCAAGGACTCAGTTTGTAAAATGCATCCTGTAATCACAATGAGAGGAAGGCAGCAAAACATGCACTTCTTGGGAAAGATACTGGTAAAGCCCAAAGACCACACTCAGAAAGCCAGGCGTGCAACAGCAAGTCAAGGAGGAAGGTTGTAAGGTAGCATGGTAAGATGGAAGATGATGAAAAATAAAAATCAAGCTATCTAAAAAGTTACTAGGTTAAAAAATGTATACTATTTCACAAATCTGAACTTATTTTAAAAATGTTCACTCTGTGACAGTGGAAGGACAACAGTGTGAGGTTGTTGGTGACCACTTTTCAATTTAGCAATGTTTTCTGTTGCTAAGACACAGATGTGATTTTCCTGATTGCCTGAACCTGGTTATCACTGAGTATTCTATTAGAAATAAGTGCATAAAGTGACTATTTCACTGTGGGAATAGAAATCAGTGTCACAAACATGAGGAACTACATACAGCTATAAATTCAGAGCTACGGTTTCAGTTTCTGGGAGACCAGGGTCCCAGCTCCTGCTCCAACCCCTATTTCCAAGCACTCTTAAGCAGACATTTTGGCTGGAAGAGATGTATGTGAATTCAGCCCTCTACAGTACAAGCATCTACATATGAGAAAATTATCTGGATTCCCTTAACCATTGATGGGGAAACAGGCACTGTGGTGTGTCTCAACTTATTTACCTGCCTGAAAAAGTTGAGACAACTTGTGCCCAAGAAATGTCTCTGTGGTTCTGCTGACACTAGAGTCTAGATGAGACATATAAAGTCATTCAGGATGAATCCTGTGCTTAGCCTCTGTGCTTCAATTCCTTAGACAAACAGCAGTATTTCTATATCTTGCTGAAGTATCATTAGGATAAGTCCCCTAACAACTGTGGGAACGTTACTGAGCTGTGGCCTGGTGAAGCAGGGTGCTGCTGACACCATGAGAGGAAGGAAACTAGAACTAGCAGTTCTCAGGAAGGGATGGATCACTACCTGTTCATTACCCTATACGCCTGAAGTCTTTTGGCCTATAAATTATGAAGTTGTACAGTCTCATTGCTCTCTGGCAACTCCAAAATTCCAAAGGAAGCTGATGGAATCTTGTCTCCACTAATCCTCAATTTCCAGTACATTTTTGCTCTCCCTTCTTGAATATTTTTCCTCTTTGCACAGATTGTCTTCATCCTCCTGGATACTGTTTCTACTCTCCCTGGAGTAAATCAGGAATAAGTTGGAGTAAGTAAGGGCTGAGGCCCTTTTCACTCTCAGCAGCTTCTGGGAGGGCTTCCCAAAGTTGCAGGAAACTTCAGCCTGTCACTGAGTGATAACAGGGATTAGGTAAGTACCTTCTGCTTTGCCTTTTTTTTTTCTTCTGAGAAAAAAAGCAGCTTTCTTTTTTTTCTCTCAAAGCAACCACAGCAGTTAGCCAATACTGGGTACCTTGAGGGTTGAGTTTTTTTGGGAAATGAAGATGGTGCTGGAGCTGGGCGTTTTGTCAAGGCTGGTTATTGAAAGAGGATGTCAGGAGCCCTATTTCTCTGAACTCAGCACGGACAGACAATAGGACGCAGTTTCTATTTCAAGGCTCTTTTCAGCCAACACAGTTCGTAACACAAGTTCTTTTTTCCATTGGTCTCTCTCTCTCACTGTAGCTTTATCTTAACAGCAGACAACAAGTAATTTTTTGGTGTGTCCTCATTTTCTGTCTCTCTCCCTATTTCTTTTGCTGTAGACAGGACACACATGCTTGGCTGGTATTAATTCAGTTCCCAGGTCTTTTTGTTCTCTGTGTTCTTATTCAGGCTACCATTTAGATGGGTTTTTCCCATCGGGAACAAAGAAGGCTTTAATTTGTCCCCTGTTTCACTGACTAGAAGGTATGATGCTCATCAGATTCAAAGCAGAGGTGTGACTGCATATGGATCAAAGACATGATATGTTGAGGGCCATTCACTCATCAAGACAATAGTACCTCAGCTAAGACTTCCTCAGCCTCTCCGCTTGACTTGCTGGCATGTACAATGACAAACCACTAAGGACAAGTTTGTTTCCTAATACAGATACAGTTCCAAGCCAAAAACTTCATTTTCTGAAGCTGTGTCATACCAGTTTATGTCCACTCGAGATGCAACTCTCTAAACCTGCAAAGTCAAAAAAGGGAAATAGTTCTCCCAAGCGTGAAAGGGTATTTATATGAAAATACTGAAGTAGTTTTGCAGTTCTTATTCTGTACCAAAATGACTACTTTACATTGTTTTTCAATTGCCTTTTCTTGTGTGGCATGGCTTAATCTTGATTTCAAACTAAACCACATCCTAGCTCACTATTCTGGAAGGCTATGCATAATGGACAGGCGGACAGCGAGTGGATCCTCAGCAACTCGTAAGATAATGTGAGACACAGTACACAAAAAAGCATATGCAAAAGCTTCAGTTTAGTTCCTATCTGAGCAGAAATCACTGCTTTGCTTATTACTTATTTTCCAGGTTGGCTTGCAAGTAGGTTGTTTCCTGTCAAATTGAGCACCCACATTTCAAAGAGCTTCCTAAATCAGACCGGTGATAGCGTATCATATAAAACTGAACTGTCCAAATACAATTTTTTAAAAATCAGGTCAGAGAAATCCTGTCCATGAAGAGGACAGTAGAAAGAATAGGAGAGAACAGAAAAGAAAAAATAAAGTACGGATGTCTTTTCTGTTCTCATTTAGCCTGAATAAGAAATTAAGGAGGGGAGGAGGGAGGGAAGAGGAAGACAGAACTAGAACAAAACTATTTCAAGCTCCTTTATGACTGACAATCTTTATTATTTACATATAAAACCAGACTGGACAAAGCACTAAAAATACACCATATCTCGTTGGGAACAATCCTATACCAGCAGGGAAACGTAGCAGTTGACATAAGTGGCCTTTTTCTATCATTAGCCTCTGTGATTCCATACCCATTTTATCCACAGCGTGTATGCTTCTTACAAGTCTCTCTGTAATAATAGTACCAGAAATACAATCCACTGCAGTGCTCATTCTCTACACTACTGAGGAACTGGTGCTTTTTAATGCTTGTCATATTGGTATGGACATTGATGACAGACGCCCTGATGCTCCTCTCTATTACACCAGTTTTATACCAGCATAATTCAAGCAGGAAAAAATGTACAAGCAGAATATCTCATGCAGGTTTGGGGGTGATTTCTACAGACAAGAAGAGATGACACATCGTGCTACAAAACTGCTGGAGAAAATAAGCACTGTTATCTGCCATTGACATACACACAACTTACTTATCATCCATTAACCAACTGCCTTGACTTTTCCACTTTCTCCCAGTTCTCCAGGTCTGGAGTTAACAGTCTTGATTATACTAAAGGTGTCTTGTCAGTCTTGTAGCAGAAACTATTTTTACAGGGCAAATTCCCCTGACCTGGTAATAATTGGGAATCTTCATTACCAAAAGTATGAGTCCTATGAGGAGTTTCAGTTAACACCAGGTTAATCCCTAAAGCACATTCTGGGAAGTTAGAAGGCCATACAGGGGACCTACTAGGTTTTGAACCCTACCCAGAGCTCGAATATCATATGATATCTTTCCCTTTTGAGGCCAGCACTTAGTAGGATCTTGTTTAAGTACGTGAATACTCTAAAGCTAAAGGACTCGGGAACTTTGTTCAATCAGGGTTTTTTTTTTGTTTCAGGCTCTTCTCACTGAGGTTATCTGAAGATCACCTGTGATGTGGCTTTCTGGTTTCTCTTTATTATTAAAGAACTGACCTGGCATGGCATGCAGGTCTAAGCCAGGCAAGTATTACCTAGGTTGACGTTCCTCTCTACACATTCAGCTTCTCGTTGCAGGCCTGTGGCTTCATTGTTTGGTGTGGCCAGTCCTCAGGGAGAGGGGGACCTTTGGGCTTGGCTGGCCCACGTTTCTTATTGCAGATCCTCTTGCAGTACACTGTGAAGTCCAAAGGTCTATCCAGATACAAATGAAATATTTGAATTATTTGTAATTCCAAGGCAGCATCATTTCAACTCAAAGAAGAGATATGTTCTCTGCACAGATTGCCCAAGAGTTAATTTAGCCCCTTTCCTCAACTGGAAAAGGGTAATTGTTATGTCAGAACTAGAGTAGGTTGCCCTTAACACATTAATCATGAACTCACATTAGTTGTTTCTGACCCAGTTGTATCAGTTTAACAAGAGAATAAAGAGTACTCCTCATGAAAGCATGCACTTCCTACTCAGGCTGTCTAGTCTGCGATGTTTAACATTCAATTTGACTAATGATTATTGCAGCATTATGTGCGTGGAGGGGTGTATCAAATGACTGCCACTTCCTCCACTTGCGTTTTAGATTCCTGGCACCCATCACGCCATAGCTTAACAGTGGGAACAGCGACCAAGGCAGCTTGTGCAAAAGTCCTGAAATGCCATGTTTTACAACCTGAAATACGAAATGATAATTTCAGGAAGTTTGTTCATACTTTGGATAGGTGAATGAGGGAGGAAGCAAGTGCATGGGTACGGAACGAGTGAATTATTTAAGCCAACAGTCCAGAAATACAAAGGAGGGATGTCAGGTCTCTGGAAGAAGCTGAACTGCACTGTACTCCTTCATCATCAACAACAACAGTATGGGTGTTCTGAATGCTACCAGGTCCTGGATTTTAACATGAAATCTTAGGCCACCACAAAAAAAAAATCTGTCCAAATTCAATTTCACCAACACTTCTGTAATTTAGCAATTTGCCAGTTGCATAATAAAAGGAAACTGGGCATGTTGCCTTACATTTGGCACTTCGGTTTATTTACATTTTGCATAGGTGCCCAAAGATCATCAGGCAATGATTGATGAGAAAGGCACACTATTATTGCAGGTTCTTAGATTATTAGGTATTCTTGGACAACTGAGATAATGTCACACGAAAGCTGAGAGAGCCAGAGGGCTTTTTTAAACCTGCTTTTCTAAGCTAATGGGGTTTGTGTATTTCCACTGTATAGGTATTTTTAATTATGTGCAAATATGAGTACCTGGCAATACTTTTTGAACCTGTTCACCAATTTAAAAGAAAAAAATCTAACAGGAAAGGGGGAAGAGATGTCAAAATACAGATTTCAGCCAAATTCATTAAAACAGGCAGAGAAAGAACTAATTAAAATCTATGTGGGAGAAAAGAAAGGGCAAGAGGGAGAGAGAGAATGAAAGATATTATAAATGTCTAGCTATGAGGAAAACTTCAGTTACAGTTCACATTTTTATAAAAATTAAGTTGATCAAACTCAAAACAAAAACCACAGCAAACTAGGCTTTCTTTATTCCAGTGCTTGGGGAGTTACTTGGGGTTTTTGTTTCTGTATGCAATGATGTTTTCTTGCATAGTATTCCTTACACATACTACTCATCTACGTATACAGGGGCTTTAAACAATGGGAGGCTGGAATATTTAATGGATAAATTTAGAAATGAGGGAGGGATTCTGCTGTACCAATAGGACTTCACCATCTCCCTTTCTCTGTCATCTAGAGAAAACTCCATTGGAAAAACAAGAACACATGACAAACTAAACCACAATTTTTTCCGTACTGAGAGCTTCAGACATACAAATGAGTTCTTGCCAGAGAGCAAGTGAGATTCTATCATTTCCAAACAACTGACTCACAAAAAAAAAAAAAATAAAAATGCAGGCACCTTGAGAGTCCTCTCAGATTCAAAACTGCAGAGATAGTTTTGCAGAAATAAGTTTTGCTCATGGATTACAAATATTTATGCCGATTTTCAGTTTCAAATGTTTTTGCTTATGTGTGAGCATGTGTGAAATTATTAATCCTTGAAAGCAGGGTTTCATAATAATGGAGTTATTGACATTTTCTTGGCTCTAACATTGCAGATGTGATGCTAAGGACAAGAAACATTCCCACTATTTGATGAAAGGGGTTCCCAGGAAACACTAGAAGTAATCATTCTTCAAGCCGAAGATGTTTTCTGTCATCTGTTTCTTTATAACTATAAATAAAGGAGTCAATCTGATTTTTATACACTATTTCTACACTATAAGAGACATAATGATACACCACACAGTTTGCAATGAAATCCATATACACAGTGGTAAGATTATAAACAAAATATGTATGTACCACAAATGTTTGTGTTTTAAGCAGTGTTGTGAAGTAGAGGTTCACAACTGCACTTGTTGGCCTTGATTAATGCAGAAACTCCATTTCTTGTGCTGTAGCTAAAGTATTTCAGAGACAAATGTTGATACGCAGGCAGAAGATGAAACCAGTATTTGCTTGCTGGCATAAAAGAATTGTTATTAAAAGCTACCAAAGTGAAATGCTACCATTTTTTTTCCTCAGCTATGTCAAACTAAGCTGTTTGAAACCAGAAATACAGACAATACAGTGTGGTACTTCATCCCCAAGCCTGGAATATCTCTAAACGAAGCACCAGCACTCTCTCAGACAGCAGGGGAGTTGAAGAGACCTGGCAGGGTACGGTCCTCCTCCTCCTCAAGCTCACAACCGAGCTCTGCTCTCCTGTTCCCCTGCAATAGCAATGAGTTGGGAGCCCACCAGGAAAGGTTCAGAAGAGGTAACCAGTGAAACTTTCATTGTTAGGGGAAACATAAACCTTGGAGATGTCTTTACTTTGCAATGCAGTGTGATTCAGTGGGTCCTGAGCTAGCACTGTGGTGCAAGTCAGACATGCCAGCACCTTCCTTGATGGGGATAACAGCTTAGACCCACATGGGCAAGGCATCAAACTCAAGCTATTAGATTTTCACCAGCAGGACTGCAATGATGCAGCTATTTTGCTTCCCATCCAGAGACAGCAGGACTGCCAGCACCTCTGCAGTGAGTTCCAAGCAGTGAGTGCCTCTGGTGTGCTCATGGTCTCTGGGCAGCAAGTGTATTCTGCACATCCCAGGAACACAGGTCAATGACATGTGCTGGCACGGGGAGCAGAGATCATTCCCTCCCTTCCCTTCCCTTCCCTTCCCTTCTTCCCTCTTCTTTAGGTCTGGCCATTTTGTAACCACTTAGGAAGAAAACCTGGAGCTACTTGGAAAACAGGCTAAGAAGATACCAATCCAACACTCAGCCTTTGAACATTTCTTTTGCTGTTTTCTTCTTATTCAAGCTCTTTTTGTATTCTGTGGCCTAAAAAAGCATGGACTCCCTCTGACTTCCCAGGAAAGCTTTCCTCCTCTCTCATCCCTTCTTGCTACAAGATTATGGCCATTCAGGCACGTGGAATCCATCACCTGCCCAGTTGCAACACAAGACAAGGCAACACCAGAAACAGAGTGAAAAATAAAAATTGAGAAAGTTATAACTGCCAATGCTTGCATTACTGAATCTGTGACGAGGATAAAACTTCATAACCGTACCCCAGCATTGGAAGGTTATGCAGATCTTTGACAAGCAGATTTGACCCTCTGGCCATTGCCCCCTGACAATCTGCACTGCAGATTTGTAGCAATTTTTACATGAACAAAGACCTTCACTTCATCATAGCAGTATCTGTTTGCAAGCAAATGACCACACTGGGAAGTGTGAGTTCTCAGGTTATCTAATGACTGTATCAGCATGGATGTGTCGTTGCTGTTCTCACAAGGCATTGCAGAACCTTGCACAAAGTCATGTGAGGGTGAGTGAGAAACCAGCTGAATCTAATCAGAAGGAATGGGATAATTAATACGAACTCTGTGAGGAACTGTTCGTAAAGTAGTATGCAGGGTTGTCTGTTTAGTGGCTCATTATTCAACCAAGCCCTAGTAAAGCTTCACTGTCTCCATGGAGCACAATGCAAATAGAAATACAGCTTCATTTCCCCCATCTTGTCACAGTAGTCCATAATTTAAGATGATCATACTTTTCCATTTTTTATAGAAATCTTCCACAGTGTGGACAGGGCATCTAAACTGTTATTAGAACTTGCTAGCTGAGGAGATGAAGACAAGCTGGCCAGAGCTGCTTGGAGAGGGTAGCCCTGCTGCTCTCTGGCTTCCCCCGAGTCTGCTCAAAGAGTGAGGAAGTGAGCAGATAATAACAGATTTCTGGTGAGACAAGGAAAGTATGGATGAGGCAAGTTCTGCAAAGAATTTCAAGCTCACGTGGGGAGGTTTTCTTGGAAAGTAGCTTTCTCTTTGAGACATAACCAGATAAACCCAGCGTTGGCAGGAGATGTGGAATCTCACCTATCCCATGACACTGCATTGTATGCAAAGGGAAATTTCAGTCAGCAGAGGGGAGGGAGGAAAAAGAAGCATCAAGCTGGCTGTTGCTGAAGGAATAGATCCAACATGACATGACATACTGCTGCTGCCACAAGCCAACCAGTATTGCTTCTGCCCCACCTTCCACCTTAGAGTATGGTAAATGCTCTTCCTTTCCTGACTGCCAAGGACTTGTTTGCTAATGGACTGCTGACAGATGGGTGAGAATATTTGTTTTCTTTTTCTTCTTTTCATTTCTTTATTTCTGAAAAAAAAAACAAACCCAAAACCAAAAAAAACACAACCAACAAACCAACCAACCAACAAACACCTTGGGAAGAAACAAATGGCATCCATTCTTCCATTCCTCTGCAGCCTAAGGAAATATGGGCAACCCCCTGTTGTTTTAAATAGCCTTTCTGACAGTAAAAAAAAAAAACCAAAAACACAACAAAACCTACTCTGTCCTGTTATGTGAAATGCAACAATGTGGCATTAGGCTTTTTTCCAAGTTGTGCAAGAAATGCAGTCATTTAACAGTCTTAGGCATGTTGAAGCTGTGGTCCATAGCTGCTGCTGACCAACAACAAAGAGACCACCACAGTTGCAGGGCAAGGACATATGATCAATGTGCCCCAGGTTTTAGTGTAAAATCTAGGTAGGAAACCAAGGCAAATACATGATCAAATACATAATTTAGCTGGAGAGCTGCATAATGAATGCTTTTCCATTTTTATTTCTCCCTTTTTTAGTGTCCACAATCACAATGACTTTTCTTCCTAGGACTTTAACAAGTCTGCCAGAGATGTCCCAGACAGAAATGCATGTGCCCATGCAGGGTACTGCATGTTCAGAGGCCTTTACCTATCTTCGGTGTGTTGGACTCACTATGCTTGGGCAGAAAGAACATCTACCTAGGATTCAGATTTCCCAGCTGTGTCATCTTTCTCTGCCCAGAAACTCTGTCCAGACAGGATCTGAAAAATACATGTCCATTTGGCCTGAATTTTTAGATGTTCAGCAGTCCAGAATGAGCAATATTTCCAGTCAGAAAATGAGACAAGATCACAAAACCCAGGCTCATGACAGCTGTATCTCTTCCAACACAGATGAACAGGATGCATGCTCCCTTGGAAGACACTTTCATCTTTATACCTCAGTTTCAGTAACTTCTATTACAAACTGGAGCCCGTTGTATCAATTCACCCTTGTTTCAGCAAGTTTCAGCTGAACATTGCTTCTAGGTTCCCATCAGTGAGCCCTGACTAGCAGCTGAGGAAATTAGAGTGTGTTGCCTAACTGCAGGGTCTTGGAGAACCAAAAGTAACTCCAAACCCCAGACAGTGGTTAGTATGCAAATGCGAGGCTTGTCATGAATGTAAGGGGTGCCTCAGTGGAAAGAGAGAAATAGAGACCTACCTTAAATCCATTGCTGGTGATAACACAGAAATGCAGGAACTGGAGCGCAGAACAAGGAGATGAATGAAATGTTCTCTGGAAGAGCAAACCACACGGCTGAATTCAAGCACCACGACTGAGACACCCAGGTTCCAGATAAGCTGCAGCTGCGAAGCTGTCCTAAAAGCGGCAGGTATGTTTACGCTAGAACAGATGTTTCCTGGGAGCATATAGCTATCACTCCACTTGAGCAGAAAGGCAGTCATACCAATAAGGCAACAAAACCCCCTCTCGGAATAAAAGTTCAAAACAAAAATAAAATAGCTGATAGTATTTCTTCCCATTTTCTTCTTCCTTTTTCTCTCATTAGCCACATTAGATCTGTCAGAAGGGATTATTTTTTTTCCATTTTTTTCATGAATGCAAAAAGATGTGCAAAATGTGCAAATTAAGGATATAATAGACAGACAAATGGCAGCTGCCAAAGCCAGGAAAAGAAAAGTTTTTAAAGGTTAATGATCTCAGAGATCCTTACAGTTGCATTTTGTTTGTTTGCTTGTTGTTGTCTGGTATGTAGTAGATTCTGGTAAGAATCACCAAAACTGATGCTTTTATGATTTGAAGCACTCTGTATGTTATTTATGTCAGAATCAATAGAACAGTTTATAGTAAAAAGATATGTTGCAGCAGTCAATTCAAACAGAGCAATTTGTATGCAAGTGGAACTGATCAATCCAATAAAAATGATTGCCAAGTCTCCTGAGCCTTATAGAAATACTTTCAATAAAGACATTTTTAGCAGAAAAAGAAACGAAGTATAAACCGGCGCAAAAAGCGCCTTTTCCCAACAACTGAGGAAAAGAATTTACACTTTGATTAAAGCCTGTTTTTATTCAATTATTGATGCAGTATAGATATTTTAGTGTGGAGTATTATTTACTTTTAAATCCTGGATTGTTCATTCAGATCCCACTTGCCCATAGAGTTATTTGAGGGGAAGTGCCTAACTCCAGAATAACTTCTCTTGCCAGACTTAAGGTAACAAGCTTGGATTGCAGCATCTCCACAATAAAATATAGAAATATCTGGTCAGAGAAGGGAGATGAGGGAAAAGTGTTTCCTTTCATTCAGCACTCCTTTAACTCACCGGTGCTGAGAGTCAGGCTCAGGCCATACTCAGCCTAACACAGATGTGACTGTAAGAGATTTTACTTCTTATGTGTCAGAAAGGGTCTGAAATACCAGTATGAGAAGATGGCACTTTCTCTAAAAAAATACCCAAATTTTCTGGGGTAGAGATCACAGTAGATCTGTACCCTGTTAAGAGAGTCACCCTTCACTGGAAATCAAAGCACAGAGTTAGCTGGTGTTCAGCTGGGTCAGCACTAGTAGCAAAGAAACGGTGCTTCCAAGGAAGAAAGGAGAGGATGCCCCTTTAGATTTGGGTAATATAAGTCTTCCTTCCTTCTGACTGTGGCAGGGACAATTGTATAAGAGGACTCCACCTTTCAGGTGTTTTTAGTCATTGTTGGTTTTGCTCCAGCTTCAGAGGTTGGGTTATGACGTGATTTGGTACATGGTGATACAGTAAGAGTGATCTGCAACGTGCTGCTGCCTTTGCGTGAAGCAAATGGGCACCTGCCTTACTGCGTCTGTAACTGATCAAAGGCAATAACACTGCCATTTGCTATGCACATGACATCCGTTATCTCACAGTAATATCAACACATGCTGTGACGACCTGCTTACACATAATCTCTGGGTAGACGTGGAACACTTGCCAGAGGGTTCTTATGTCACAAGATTAAATCGTCACTTTTATGCTAAGTTTTTTCCTTACATTACAGATTCAAATAGGTGTCTTACTGGTTTGCCAGTTAAAAGGAAAACCAACTTGTTAATGCTTGCTTATAAAGAAAGTCCTCACTCAGGTTTCTCAGACATAGACACTGGGTTTGTAAGTAATTTCCAGGCCATGATCTGGCTGCAGGTAATCGGTGTCTATGGGATATATTTTTGAAACTACATTTTCAGTGAATGGACTCATCTTTCGCAGTCTTACTTTAAATTTATAAGCCTCTGCGTGAACCCAGATGAAACATCCTCCTCATTCACCAAAGAGATGTCACTCGTTTGTGAGAAAGACAGAGTAGTCGGGTTACAGAGCTGGTTGTTGTAGAAGCCATTTCTCCCGTCTACTGCAATTCCTTCAGCCTCTGGGGAGACATGACTATTAGCTGTTCAATAATTACATCAGCAGTAATAAAATCATAGAACTGAGACTTCCTCACCACAGTCACAAGCCCAGATGATGGAGACAAAACAAGAAGTGTTGCCGCCAGTCACTATCAGGCATACCTAGTCTTGCATATTTGTGGGGTACACGAAATGAATGACCTTTGGCATGATACACACTTAGTCATTAATACACAAAACCCAGTCAGCCAGCCTACTGCTTCTCCCACATTACCAAACTGTTTTCATATTCCAGAAAATAAGTATTCCTGTGAAGTCATCCCTCCCAGGCTCCTGTCTTTTCCTAGATTATGTCCTTTTCAACTTGGGACCAATACTCTGAAGAGCAACATGAGAAAAGCAATCATTAGAGAAGTATTTAATTAACCTCTAACATTTAGACTCACAGGTACAAGAGTAGTCACTCCTGACATCAAGATTGCAGCTGACATATGGCAGCATAACGTAGGTCTGTGTGAAACAGAAATAAATGATGTCTAAAATGAGTAACCAAGCTCGCAGTGAGAAATAGGTGAGATGATAGTTTAGAAAATGAGATCAACCAGTTATCTTTTGACACTGCAGTAACATTTTTGTGAGCTGTTTCTTTATCGAGGAGAGCCAGAACAAATTCAAAAGTCTGACAGTGACCATCACCAAAGAGGAATATGCCTTTGCTAAAGGTATTCATTTCCTCCTCTGATGCTTAGTGATGTGCTCCATCAGATTCAAGTCCACTAGGGGGTCAAGGAGGATGAATCAGACATCAGCTTCTCAAAAACAGACTGGAGAAACATCTTCTGATTTTATCTTCCGAAAGACAGAGTTATCAGAAGCCCTCAAACTTTCACTCACATGTGCAGTAACTCACGTAAAAGTATTACCAGTACGCACTTCCTCGCTTTCTTATTCTGACCATCCTCAAATTCCCCAGATTTGTCCCTGTAAGTAATGTTAGTCACACATCTTCCCATGGGATTTGTCCATCAGGAAATTGTGTCTTTAAAAAACTCCAACCTCTGTTTTGAGGCATTTTAAAGCAGGGACAAAAGCCCTAAAAGTTTCATTTCAACAGTGTTAATGTCTTCATTTTGACCTGCAGGTTTATTGCAGATTACTGTTCTCATGCGAGCAATATATTTAAACATCAAAGCAAAATGCTGCAACTTTATTGAAACTGATACCTGGTATTTCTGACATAACCTAAAAAGGAATTGTGCCAAAGATTTAAAATTGTAAAGTTTTACTGTGCTTTAGAACAAGAAGAATCTTTGGCACGGTACCATGATGTTCCCGAAGGCAATCATGCACATTAACCACAAACACAGATAAAAATTTCTCAAGAGCAATCTCTGTATGTTTTGCTGACCACAGAACACACAGAGGTAAAATATCATGCATTAGCCCTTTTAATAAACAGTTTCAAATTACTGAAAATACTGAAATGGAAATTTCAGATTCAAAATCCTAAATTTTGGGGAACTGCAGATGGAGAGCTGCGACCCAGCAGCTACTTTATGTTCAGCAGACAGTGCTGACATTACGATGCAGTCATTTGATGTGACAGGGATCATATGCATTCCCAAAAGCAGCTCCTCAGGCTTACAGTCCTTGAGCAGTCATAAAAATAAGATGTCTCTTGAGGCTTTTCAAAGATAAGGCTGGAGAGAGAAGGGCCATGTGGTTTACAACACTCTTGGATAAATCCAAAATAACCCTCTCCTCCCACGAGGCACCAAGACCATTCATAGAGTATCCAGTTCTCTTTGTGACAGCGGACAGGAGTGTTGTGCTAGGGGAGCAAAATAGGAATAGAAAGCAGTTGGAGCTTTGCCACATTTCCAGAAAAATGGTGTTTTTATGAAAATGCGTTCTCAAGAGTGTCTTTGTGATGAAATTTGATTTTGGTGTTGGAATTTTTAACATGCAGCCCCAACGCCTCCACCCCTACCCCACCAGCTTCTGCCTTGCAGGAGGACGGCTGCTCAGGGGGCTGCCCTGCAACATCCTCTTTCTGTCAGAAGGATCACAGACACTTTATTGAAGATTTACACAGCCTTGTCAGTTTGTGCCTTGAGGGCATCTGGTGTTTAGTCACACAATCGTATGAAGGAGGCCTATTAGGCTTAATTTCTGCCAAGTTTGCTGCAATTAGTAGCGATGCTCCTGGCTTTTAACATCTGTGCGAAGCACATCCTGGTGTGGCATTTTCTGTCCTTCTTCCCTCCCTTTCCCACCTCCTTGCTGGGATGTCCTCCTCCTCCTCTCTGCCCTCCTGCAGCACAGAGACCCATAGCAGGTGTTTGCAAGATCTGGCAATGCCGGGCTGCCCCATGAGAGCCCGGGGATGTTGGGGTGGCTGTGCCATCTGGGCGCCCCTGGCATCGCCCTCCCGGTGCGGCTCCATGCAGGAGCGGGGTGCGGCAGGCAGGGCTGAAGCTTTTGAACTGAGATCAGAGGTGGGGAAGGAGTCTTCACTTCAGTTCCCTTGCCAGCTGGGGTGGTTAATCTCTACCCGTACCAGCAGCAATAAAAATCGGCATTTACGTAACACTGGTGGTTCACCTTGGAAGCACTCTGCCGGTGTGAGCAAAACCCTTCCCGGCCTCAGGTCAGGGGATGCTCTCCATCCCTGGAAGTAGAGCTCCTCACTGCCAGGGTGCAATGAGAAAGGTCCCCTGCCCCTTTTGGGGTAATGGCTCACCCCCTGGTGAGGGGCTGTGTGGGTTTGCACTGACAATAACACAGTGGTGGGGGTCAGCACCCACCTGCCTGGGTCCCCACCACGAGCAAAGACTGTTTTAGCCACACAGGACTAAAAGAATTGATTTAAAGGGGTCCCAAAGCAAATCTTTTCCATTTCCCCCCTCCTGTGTTGCATATAGAAGGAAAACCTTGAAGTGTTATTTCATCTGCTTTGCTTTGGTTTGGTTTTTTAAATCCAAATATTAAGTCCTGCCTTCCTTATTTCTGCTCTCGGGTTCCTCTGAGGGCTGGGAAACATGGGGAGCTGCAACGTCACAAGCATCAAGCAGCACAACCCTGAGCAACGGGAATATATTTCACATAAAATGCTGCTCGTGTTAACATCTCTTCAGCACAAATGCCTGTAAGAACACTCAAGGGACAAACTCTTCGTGGAAATTTCAATATTGCTGCCACTTTCTCTGCAGGCAAGAAAGGATTCCTTTCCAAAATGGGAACCAAAAGCAAGCGATGTTCTGGATATTTCTAAAGGAGAAAAACACAGAGATAGCATTTTAAATGAAGTATTTAAAATATTTACATTGTTTGGAATGTGGTATGTATGACAAATCAGTAAAAACATAAACAATTATCCATCTATATAGAGAACCCTGTCTGTATATTACATAGAGCCGTGTCTATATAGGCAGAGAGATATGCAGCGATACAGGAAGAAATGCATTCCACAAGTGTTAGGGGGCAGTGTGACCCATCACAGGACACTGGACTAGAAATCACAAAACATGGGACTAAAGGCTGGCTCTGCCACCAAGGTTCAGTGTCATCTTGGGGAAAGTACTTCATTTCTCTCTGTCTGTCTTTCTCCTGTCTTTGCCTGCTTAAACTGTATCTCTAAGGACTTACAATTACCAGGTGTTGGTACAGAGCTTTTCAGCGTGGGGGTCTCTAGGTGCCACTACCATAATCCTCAGTGGTTCGATCCAGTTCTCTTTTTGAGGACTGCCTGTAAATCTGGGAATGCATACGAGAGAAGTACATTCCCTGTAGATCTAACAGCTTCCAGATTGCAAGTCTAACAGTTTCAGTTCCCTCTAGTTTACAAAAGACTGTGCTTTGAAATGTCAAATTTCAGATACATTTAAGCAAAAAACTTATGCCTAGGTGGGATTTAGAAACGAGCAGCAAGTGTTTGTACCCATTAGGAATCAGAGGCCTTCCCATTCTGCACCTCCGAACTGAGTGAGTAAAAACTTTTTTAATGAGATCAAAATGAAGAGGCTCCCGTGTCAAAACAGAACTGTGAAGATGAGTGGGTTTTGCAGGAGAGAAATACACAGTCCTGGCCAGTAGGCTGATTTAATTGAGGCTGGTTTAAAGAACTGAGCGTTTCATCATGACAGAAGTCCTTTTGCTTGTATATCTTGGAAAAAATGATTCGGTAGGATTCCACACCAACTATTAGCTAGTTAGTATACTTATTTAATTATCACAATAGGGAGAGGGGGTAGGAATGTAACTGTGCAGCAAGCTCTTGCTAAGGGAGCAGCAGGAACCCACCAGGGTCCTCCATCCTCCCCACTTGCTCTGGGCAGGCAGATGAGCTCCAGCATAGCTTTTTTGGCCCTGACTCGGTGTGAATGGAGACAGCGCTCTCCTAATTCTTCCATAGCCATCCTCACAAGAATGGACATCAGGGAAGTAGTCCTCCACCAACAGGGCCAGAGCTGTTATCTAAGCAGGAGCAAGGAAGCAGTACAGGGAGGAGGGAAGAGACTGGTATGCATATATGAAAATTTAGTCCCCAGTGATGATGTGATTGAAAGAATTTGCAGGCATGCCTTACAGGCAGGGATATAGCACATGACGGGGGAATTTTTTTATGAGTTCTTTCCAAATGCAGGGAAAGTAAAAATAATGGAGCGTTTACACAACTGCATACTGCCTTGCTATTGTCTGTTTCTTAAAGACTTAGATATTTCAATTCTAGTGGTCTGGCTATGGATTTTGTATTATAAATACTATATAAATTGCTTCAGGTATTTAAATTTTATACTGTCAAAGACAGTGAAGGTAGAGTGAAATGTGTTTGTTTGTGTGCGTATATGTGTTTTTGATAGGGGCATCAAATGTTTATTATGATTCAGCCATGATGTTGGTTAGAGCACCCTACAGTGAAAAAACGTACTGTCTACAGACATGCAGTTCAGATCTAACAACAGACAATTCATTCTGTGTATTGATTGCTCCTCTGAAAATTTTCTGTGAGGAATAAATCTTCTCCATAAAACAAAGAAAAAAAAACCCTAACAATATGTAACTTCAAAATAATGATACCTCATCCCTGAGTGGAGAACAGCATAGATCAGTTTTTCTAAGATACATGCAAGGAGGCAAATCATTGTTTCTACTGGACAACTCTACTCTGCTTAAAATGTCATTTGCATTTGCTTTTTAGTTTGATTGAAACATCTTCATTTCTCTTGGAACATCTCTTAAAGGATTTTCATTCAGAGTAACTATAATATCACCAAATAACAAAAGCAAAAAAGGAGACAGCATATGCCCGTATCTATGCATGCATATCTATGCATATGTATGTTTTGAAATAGCTAAACTCAATTCCATAATTGGACAGGGAATAAGAGGTTAAGAAAGCATACACGAAAGGGAAGGATACTACCTAATTTACTAACACAAAATACATTCATGTTCTAAGGCCATATACGGTCCTTTACAAAGAGAGTGCACACACCCTATAGCTCACCCTATCTTATGGTAGCTTCTACTATAAAGAAAGTAAATCTCCCAGAAGTCCACCCAAATCTCAGGCTAATTCAGTACGGTCTACATCTGCTTCTTAGATTAAGTACATTTTAAACATGGAAAGTAGTTCCTTCCTCTTTGCAGAGCTTGAACTGGCTCCCACATCTGCCAGACTCCTGCCTCCAAGGGCTGAGCAGCTCTTTCACCCTGAATGCATCTATTGCCCTCCCGAGCTCCACTGCTGCCCCTGAGCAGCTCCCGCACCTCTCGGCCAGGTGCTGCTGAGAGCAGCTGATCAGCCTGGAGAAAAGAAGGCTCCAGGGAGACCTTACAGTGGCCTTCCAGTACCTAAAGGGGGCCTGCAGGAAAGATGGGGAGGGAGCCTTTATCAGTGTAGTGATAGGATGAGGGGAAACAGTTTTAAACTGATTTAGATTAGCTATTAGGAAGAAATTCTCTACTGTGAGGGTGGTGAGACACTGGAACAGGTTGCCCAGAGAAGCTGTGGATGCCCCATCCCTGGAGGTGTTCAAGGCCAGGCTGGATGGGGCTTTGAGCAACCTGGTCTAGCGGGAGGTGTCCCTGCCCATGGCAGGGAGGGTGGAACTAAATGATCTTTAAGGTCCCTTCCAACTCAAATCATTCTATGATTCAATGATTGTATGAAATGGCAGCCCTTGCCAGCACAGCATCTAGTGCATGAAATGGATTTAAACGCGCAAGGAGATGTCAGTATTCCCATGGGAGCTCAGAAGCGCTGTGGCAGGGTGTGTGGCAGCAGGAGTGACAGGTCCAACACACCCTGGACACCTGAGCAGCTTCCCTTCCAGCTCAGGAGGGTGCCAAGCCCCAGGCCAGGGCCTCCTCTCTTCCTCCAAAGTCAGGGGGAGCTTCCCAGCAGCTGAGGAAAGCAGGAAGGAACCAAATACCAGCATGGGAGGGAGAGAGCAGACCAGTGAATTGGAAGGTGGTGACAAGCTTTGGCAAAGAATTCAAACTTTGCCAGAAACATAAAATCCTCCATTCACTGCAGGAGTGCTCCTTCCAGGCTCATTCCCTCGCCTGCAGACAAACATGCACACTCTCATCTTCTCCCCTGCTGGAGTCTGCTCAAAGACAGCTGCGAGGGTGAGACCTTTGCGGTGACTTTGAGCACACCAGCGTATTGTGGCCAGTCTGTAGTGCACAGAAGGCTGGGCAGTAGGGGTTGGTCACTTGGCCGCTAAAGCAAGATAAGATATTTTCATTGTCATCATCCAAATCAAATATTGGGCTCTGTTTGTTCAGACGATCTCTCTGCTACTCCCTCTCTTGATTCACCACACAGCAGAGCTTGAACTAAAAGAAAACAAGACAGCATGAGAGCGAGAAGAAAGTCCTCCTCTTGCTTTTAATCTGCCATTTCAATAACACTTGCTTCTCCACCATCAGCAGCACCATGCTCAGCACAGACACAGGTCCCCTGGTTTGCTCTGAATTACATAACTGCCTAATTCCACTATAGCCTGGGGCAGGGGGAAGAAGCTCCCACAGTCCTCTGACAGGGAAGGGACTGGTCAGTGCCAGAAGCCAGCACCAGTCTCGAGACATGGGTGATCTGACCTAATAAGAAAGTTAAGTAGCATGTGGAGGAAAGAACCTACCTACATAGAGTGGTCATCAAAAAAATGACAAGCTTTCTTTCAGATTAACTTTTCTAGCCTGTGATGGTGTTTGTAACAAGCACATCTCAGATGGAAAGACTCCAGGAGACGTGGCAAGCACATCTGTGATAAATGCTCTGTCTGAAGGTCAGAAGAGACCAACCTGCCATCAGAAGGAGCTGTGTTAGAGAAAAAGCGTGAGAAGTGGTGAAATAGCTGGGAATAACTCTGTTTGAGGGGGAAAGTTTTCTCCTCCACTTTTATATTTGAATGCAAGTTTGCAAGCAGTGTTTGATCTGTTGGACCCTCCACTGTTAATGATGTTACCAGTCAAGCTCAGCTTGTAGGAGCTGATCAGAAAAAGGCCAGGGATGACCAAGCTGTGGTAGCTGATTCCCCAAACTGAAGCTGACATAAGAACTGGGCATCCCTTGAACAGACTTCTGATGATGCATGGAGTATGGAAGACCTTCCAACATCAAATCTTTAACAATGGTCTGTCCCAGGGAAGTTTCCTTTCCAGTGTTTCCTATGTTCACAGTAAAGATTTTTTTTTAAAAAATCTCTCATGTAACTTTTAAAACTCTCTCCCATTGTTTTAGTTTGGGCAAATGGATAGTTAGGCAAGAAATCCTGGGCACAGCGCAGTACCTGCCAACAGCACTACAAGCACAGTTGGAGAATTGGTCCCCCACAGCTGAAAAGCTGGTTTTGAGCCAACACTTTCAGCATTATTGTCTTTGTACCACACAGGGAAAAAAAAAGTACAGTGATAAAGTCCTTGCTCAGTGACAAAACAGCTGCTGTTTTCAGCATTTTCAGCTCTGTCCCTGAGTTCCCCCTGCAACTTTTCCACTGACCCTCTAACATGACCTTGTGGAAACCACTTCACCACTCTGTGCCTCTGCTCCACTCCCCATATTCTGTGTTTGGACTGCAAGCTCCACCAGGTAGTGATGTGCTGAATGTATGTACCTGTTACCACCCTTATGCACTGGGAAGATGCTAGAGACACCCCATGGGACTTGTTTGGTGGATGTGGTTTAGTCTAATTTCTGTTCTCAGTGAACAGTTAAAAAGAATGGCATTTTAGGCTTTTATAAGCCTAAAAATGGGTGAAGTTGAGTATCTACAAATCTGAGCAACTATTTGCCTGTGCAGGAAGGAGGACCCAGGGAACTACACGTCAGGCAGCCTCACCTCCATCCTTGGGAAGGCAATGGAGCATCTAATTCTGTATACCATTGCCAGGTACATGAAGGACCAGAAAGCCATCAGGAGTAGTGAGCATGTTTTCACCAAGGGGAAGGTACAGTTGACCAACTTGAGAAACTTCTATGAAGAAATGACTGGGTTGGTAGGCAAGGGGAGAGCAGTTGACATTGTCTGCCTGGACCTCAGTAAGGCATTTGACACTTTCCCACATAAGATCCTCAAAGAGACACTGATAAAGTATGGCCTGGAAGAACAGACAGTGAGGTGGATTGAAAAGTGGCTGAACAGCCTGGCGTAGAGGGTGGTGATAGTGACAAGAAGTCTAGCTGGAGGTCAGTAACTAGCGGTGTACCCCAGGGGTCAATACTAGGTCCAGTCCTCTTCAGCATTTTCATTAATGATCTGGATGACGGGGCAGAGTGTACCCTCAGCAAGTTTGCTGATGAGAGGCATGGCTGATAAGTCAGAGGGTTGTGCTTACCATCCAGAGGGACCTTGATAGGCTGGAGCAATGGGTTAACAGAAACTACACGAAATTCAACAAGTAGAAGTACAAAGTCCTGCACCTGGAGAGGAACAACCCCATGCAGCAGTACATGCTGGGGGCTGACCAGCTGGAAAGCAGCTTGGCAGAAAAGGCCCACAGGTCTTAGTGGACACTAAGTTGAACATGAGCCAGCAATTTTCCCTTGCAGCAAAGGCAGCTAATGGTACCCTGGGATGCATTAGACAAAATATTGCCAGCAGGTGGAAGGAGATGATCCTTTCCCTCTCCTCAGCACTGCACATATTGGAGACAGTTCAGTAAAGGGCTGCAACAAAGATAGATGTTTAAGGAACTGGAGCATTTATTCTGTGAGGAAAGGCTGACAGAGCTGGGACTGTTCAGCCTGAAGATGAGAAGGCTCAGGGGGAATCTCATCAATGTATACAAATGCCTGAAGGCAGGGTGCAGAGAGGACAGAGCCAGGCTCTTCTCAGTGATGCCCAGTGACAGGACCAGAGGCAATGGGCACAAACTGAAACACAGGAGGTTCTATCTGAACATGGGGAAACACTTTTTCTCTGTGAAAGTGACTGAGCACTGGCATGGGTTGCCCATGGAGGCTATGGAGTTTTCAACCTTGGAGATATTCAAAAGCAGCCTGGACATGGTCCTAAGCAATCGGCTCTAGATAGTCCTGCTTGAGCAAGAGGGGTTGGACCAGGTAACCTCCGGAGGTCCTTTCCAACCTCAACCATCCTGTGATTCTGTGGTTAGAGCTGCCAGTCAGGGACTTCTCAAGACCATCTCAGGATTTCAAAGGCTTCAGTACTGGGTGTGTTCAAACATTGCATATCATTCCTACCACTGGCTTCCAGCTGGGGGTGCCAATGTGACATATCATTTGCATTAGACAGTTCATCTGATAAAAATATTGTTATGTCATGTTTTGAGCTGCTCAGATCTCCCTTTTGTGGTTTGATACTATCGTTAAGCTGATCTATTGACTAGCTGGTCTGAGATGGCAGTTATGCCTGGAGAGGTGGATGCAGAGGGGTTGTAAGACTCAGTCATAATCAGCTGTAACATCCTATGAAAGACCCAGCTTTGACCAATAGATCTGCTCTTCTGGAGTGTCAAGGTGCACCTTAGGCTTCTTGGGCTCAGTCTCTTCCTGACCCTGAAAGAGGCAGAGCAGGGTAATACATCATGGCTCTTCCTAAACGTTACTGACCCATGGCACCAAAAAAGATGTGCTTGGTATTGAAATGGGGATATCTGGCATTATCCTCGTCGTCTCTTACAGGAACATCACAATGATTAACAGTGAGTTTTCAGTATCAGCCCCAGGAACATGCTGAATGAGTACCTCAATGAGGTGAATAGGTCATTTCACGTCATGGAGCTATGGTTCCAGGCTGTCTTCAGACTCATATCTGCCTTACCTACCTTAATTTCTCATTTTTGTGGTTTTCCTTCCCAGTCACAGCACCTGGAACCCTGTCTGTGTTGTTAAATGAAAACAGAGTTTCCAGAGTTTCAGATAGTAGCTCAGGAGAGAGGCACAGCTACAGCAACTTGGCACGTATAGGCTATTTCCAAAGTTGCTTCCAGTAATTTTGCAGCTGTTAACACAGCACCTTAGTTCAGTCTAGGAAGTACCAGCACTAATGCTAGTCCTCGGAAAAACAATAACAAAAGAGATGAGCGATTTGCCAGCTCATATTTCCTTCATCTTAAATCACCTGTATAAATTCATCAGAGCACTGGCAAGCAGTTTTGTGCATTCAAGCCTTTCTACTGAAGGTCAGAAGAAATTGATATAGGACTTAAAATACTGAAATTTTAACTTTGTGGTCATTATTTGGACTGCCATTTTCCATATGCCTACCCTGTTGAGGGACACTCTTTGCAAGCTTCTACATCTTGTGTAAAGAAGAAAAGATTAAACTATGTTTTGGTGGAAGAGGTTACAAAGATTCATATAGGAGCAATTTGCCCTGATGATTTGAATATCCTCCATTTTGGGGTGCTGAAAGAGACCAGTGTTCCTGATCCACTCCCTAGCTGCTTATCACCACTTCCAGTCAAAGGCTCCAACCCCGTTGACCTGACAGCAGAGCCGGTCATCTGAGCCCTTTCTAACCCTCCTCAGTCATAACAACCTGGGATTGCTTTTAAGCTTTAGCGTTGGGTTTTACAACTCCAGTTTGTTTTGCCTGAAGCAGGTGAGAGAAACAGCTCTCCTGGCAGAGAGGACAGTGAAAAGCAGCTGGAGGAGACCCATGAAGAGTGACTTCTGGATGAAAACAGAGCTGGTTTTTTTGCTCACCCTGTATCAGGTTTGATTCTATCACCATGCAGGGAGAGCATCACCTGCAAGATGCATCTAAATAGTGATGAAGAAGATTGAAAAAGTGATCCATCACAACCTCAGCAGCAACTGGTGGGCCTAGGCTCACATATGACCTTCACTTCTGGAGTATTACGGGCCTTATACCCAGCAAACTAAAAACATGATCTGAATACAAATTAACCACTGATATCTGGGGAATACTTTCCAACCAGCGTACTACTGCTGTCATCAATAAACGGTGACAAAAATTTAATTTAATAATAGTAATAAATTAACAAAGCAAAACACATATCACAGTGAAAACAGTAGACTTGTTGGATACAGGAAGTTGCATTGAGGGAGCACTGCAAATTTTGTAAAATCATTCTCCTCACCTGTCACAGAATCACAGGACTGCTGAGGCAGAAGGAGCCTTTGGAGACCATTTAGTCTAACAACCTGCTCAAAGTGGGATCAACTAGAGCAGGTTGCTCAGGGCTGTTACAGTCAGGTTTTGAATATCTCCAAGAATGGAGACTCCACAACTTACCTGGATAAGCTGTTCCAGTGTTCAATCACTCTTCCAGTAAGAAAATTTTTCTCTTATGTTTAAATGGGATTTCCTGTATTTCAGTTTGTGCCCATTGCCTCTCATCCTGACACTGGGCACTGCTGAGAAGAGCCTGTATCTGTCTCCTTTGCACCATCCCATCAGGTATTTTTAGACAATTATACAATCCCCCAAGTCTTCTCTGCTCCAGGTTGAACAATCCCAGCTCTCTCAGCCTCCCCTCCTAGTAGAGATGCTCAAAATTCTTTAATCATCTTCATGCCCCTTTGTCAGATTTGCTCCAGTATGTTCCTGGCTTTCTCGTACTGGGGAGCCCAGTACTGGATATGTCACCAGTCCTGAGTAGAGGGGAAGGACTACCTCCATTGACCTGCTGGTGACGTTCTGCCTAATGCAGCCCAGGAGATTGTTTGTATTCTTATCACAAGGTTGCTTTTCTGGCTCATGTCCAGCTGATGTTCAACAAGACTTTCAGGTCTTTTTCTGCCAAGCTGCTTTTCAGCTGGTCAGCCCCCAGCATGTGCTGGTACATGGGATTGTTCCTCCCCATGTGCAGGACTTGGCTTTTCCCGGTTTTGAGCTTCATAAGGTTCCTGTCAGTCCATTTCTCCAGCCTGTTGAGGTCACTCTCAATGGCACCACAGTCATTTGGAGTGTCAGCCATTCCTCCCAGTTTTGTATCATCTGCAAGCTTGCAGAAGGTGCATTCTATCCCAGCATCCAGGTCATTAATGAAGATGTTAAATAGCACTGGTGCCAGTATCCACTCCTGGGTACACCACCAGTGACTGGCATCCAGCTGGACTTTGTGATGCTGATCACAACTCTTTCAGCTGAGCAGTTCAGCCAGTTTTCTGTCTACGAACCACACTGACCATTTATCTAGCCCATACTTCATCAGTTTGTCAATGAAGATATTATGGGAGATGATAGAAGGCCTTATTAAAGCCAAGGCAAGAAATATCCACAGCTCTCATCTTATCCATCAAGCCAGGCATCTCATCACAGGTGGTTATCAGGTTGGTTAAACATGACTTCTTCATAAATCCACACCAGCTACTTCTAGTCACCTTATTCTTTGCATGTCTGGAAGTGTTTTCCAAGATTATTTGCTCCCTCACTTCCCCAGAGATGTAGGTGAGGTGGACTGGCCTGTATTTCCCTGGACCCTCGTTCTTGTCCCTCTTGAAGACAGAAGTGACACTTTCTTTCTTCCAAGCATCCACCCGTCACCATGACTTTTCAAGAACAATTGACAGTAGCCTTGCAAGGACATGGACCAGGTCCCTCAACACTCATGGAAGAATCCCATCAAGTCCCATGGATTTATATATGTCTAGTCCGTCTAAAAGTTCCCTAGCTTGATCCTTCTCCATCAATGGTAAATATCCAGATTTTCCCACTGGTCTCAGACCTGAGATTGTTGCAAGCAAGTCTGACTAGCAAGGAGAAGGTGGCATTGAGTACCTGGCCTTTTGCGTGGCCCATCTTTCCCCCACTCCTCTCCACATCCTCTCTAGATAGGGCTGAAAGAGCAGAAACAGAAAAACGGGTTCAAAAAGTGACGGGACACATTAATGAAAAACAAATCACCAGGAACCAGTAATTACATGGATGCTTCTCCCTCCCCATCCATCTCAGAAAGGAAATGGGCCTCAAATTGTCAAAGACTCTTCCTGGGACACAGCACCATATGCACACACTTCCCAAGGCTTGCTTTTTGGCCCATCAGTGATGGGGTTACTGGGCTATGTGGATCTGTACAGACAGACTCTGTAGGCTTGGCTAAATGCAAGTTTGATACTGAGGCAGTGCGTGCCATTGCCCCTTCTGCTTTTTCAGTGTCTCTCATAGTCTTCTCCCTGCTAATCTGCCTGATGGAGAGAAAATCTGTACTACTTATCTTGAGTGCCTATTGATATCTATATCACAGTCTTAAAACAGGACTGCAGCAGTTGTTCATATCCTTTAACCAGCACTATCTGGATAACCTTCACACAGACAACACTTCAGCCATCGTAAGGAAAAGCTTGGTGAGGTCTGCCAAACCTAGCTAAGTAACTCTAACTGTTTTAATTAGGTGCAGAGCTGCATCATTGTTTACTAATTGTGATTAATCTTGCAGAATGAAGATGTTACTGTCATAGACATTGTTGAAAGAGACAGTCATCAACACTGAGCACTTGCAGTGCAAGTATTAATGATGGAGAGGAAAAATGAAATTTTAAGTTTGTTTTTTGTCAGACTGCAAACTAAATCTCAGGCAGATTGCCTGACTTGTTTAAGACCACACCATAGGCCTGTGGCAGAGCTAGGGCTAAATCCAAATCTCCTAAATCCCATTCAAGTGCTGTAGTCACAGCATGGTGATGAAGTGTCCTCAGTTTTCAAAACTGTTAATGATTTCCAGCACCGGATTCCTGGGGATCCAACATGAGGCAGGTTGAGGAAGCCTGGTTTTCAGAAAACAAATTGCTGAGAGGTCTCAATTTGGACATAGGAAAACTGAGTCATATAAAATTAATAGTTGCGTTTAAAATCCTCGGACAAAGCCGTCTTTCTTCTAGAGTTGCAGAATATTTCCACTGTTTTGAGTGACTTTTCTTTTTCTTGTTTATCTTCTGGGGCCAACTTAAGAAAGATAAATGAGAAAAGCTCTTTGACTTCACATATTCAGAGTGCTCTTACCATTAGTCTATTATCCATAATTCAATACTAAAACAATTGACAGTGTAGAACCTGAAGGCCATGATAAAAACAATGAACTACAGTATTCCTGACTATAATTTTTAGTTGCCATGGTGATACATTTGGAAAGCAAATATACTTGTTGGCCTGTCTTCCCAGCAGCGTCGCACAGAGAGCGCCACGCAGTCCTTATTCGCAGCATCATTCAGCGAATTTGGCGACTCTTTTGCTTGAGAAGGTTGAGAGGGCTGGACTGCATGTGATGTGAGAAAGTATCTAGAAAATGGCTTGCTTGGGTTGTAGTCAAGGGGCTGAGACTGACTCTCTACCAGAGCCTCCCCATGTTCAGTTCCTGTGCAACATCGGCTGGATGAGTTGCACCTCTCTGTGTTCCTGTCTGCAGAACGGAGTTAATGACACTGCTCTCCCTCACTGGTGTTGCCTGTTTATTGGAGAGTGCACCGTCTCCTACTTTCTGTTTTCATGTGAACATTCATTCTGCTTCTGGTTCTAACATCCATGCTGTAAGGCAAAGGGTATTTTAATGTAACAGAATAATTATTATTATAAAACAATACTATAAGAGTAATATGAGATATTTCCCCATAAGAATCTCCAAAATATTTGAAGAAAAGTGAGCAAAGGGCACAAGAAAATCTTCATTTTCATTGACCTGTATGACTGAGACTAGAAACATATGCTGGTAGCTTCTCATATGTGCACTCAGAGGAAGCAGAACCAAAATGACAATATGGCTGATACGGCTATGGGCATAAAATAGGCAGGCAGGGATTCAGCTATTTATTTTCTAATGGTTGTTCTGTAGCTTGCATTTGAGCTAAGACTCTCACAGGAGTCTTCAGTCTGTTGCCAGTGGGGCAGATTTCCAATTCTTTGCAGCCATCACATAAGAAAAGAAAATCTTCCAGTAGAAAAACAGAATCAGAAACCAATTCTCGGTCCTTGAGAGGCGTAGATGGCAGCTGATCTGAGAGGGACAGCAAGAACTCTCTGCACAGGCTTCTTCTACAAAGGCTCACAGATGGCCTTACCCTGAGCCACCCCCTTCACCTATGGACAAGCGTACATCCCAGTCAGCTGTGCTGGCTGAGAAAATTTAAATCCATCGGGTGTTTATGATGGCCACCTTCTCTCCCCAGCACGAAAGATCACACATGCTCTCTCATCTGCTCCACGTGCAGTGCCGGGGCAAGCTTTGGCCATCAGCAGATCACCCCATGGCAAGCCAGCAGGAGCAGGGAAGGTGCAGTGGTTACTCCTCTGCCATTTGTACATCTTCAGGCCTCCCATTTGCTAACCACTTTCAGTTTCAATGGATTTGCGTAAACGTTCTTCCAGACAGTAGTTACAGGGAGTGCAGGTGAGCAGTGCCCCAGCAGATCTGAGAGCAAGGAGGGTCACAGGGCAGCAACGGCAGGGTGCAGGCTCTAACTTCACCATTTGTCCCAGCTGCCTGCAGAGCATGAAATTGCAGCCAAAAACACCCCAGGGAAGGTGTTTTGCCCAGCAACATCTTCCACCAGCACAGCCATTTGTTCAGCGAAGTTCTCTGCCAGTTGCCTTATGTTCCTCCGAACAGCCCAATTACACCCCATTGCCCTGCCTGCCACCTAGTACTACCCACCTTGGGTAAAATCAGGCAGTGATTTAGTGATACTAGGTGCAGGCTGGGGCAGATCCTCCTGTCCTTATTCACTGTGAATTGTGCTGTAGGCAGTTATAGTCCCAGGGAAATCAATGGGATAATGAATACTAATTAGTGGCAAGTCACAGTGGGAGAATCTGGGAATACATCTGTCCTTGCCCGAGGAGTGGGAGTTCCTCAGGTCCCCACTATTATCACGCATTTCGGGGGCCCTCATGATCCTGCAGAAAGCAAGATTTTGAATATTTACAAGCAGCATAAAAATTGGCCCCAAAAATCACTTTCTCATCAATTTCACTAAGCCCTAATTATAATGTAAATTGCAAAATTGGAAGGAATTCAGAGACGAGCAACAAATACGATTAAGGGGATTGGAGGATTGATTTATGAGAAAAGATTAAAAGACCTAAGAACTATGCAGTTTGACTAAACGATGACCGTGGGCCTGATCTTGCAAACTTTTCCCAGAGATGGATCCCCACATTAAAGAGGAAGCTTGATTTAAAAATACCTACCATGTCCTCCAGTGAGAAATTCTGCAAATCAGTATTCCAAGCTAAGGCAGAGGGGAACATTAGTTTTCGTCTTGCAGCTTGTGAAAGTAAAAAATTCTAGTGTCAAAGACCAAAGAGTGTTTGCAATTTTGGGGGGTCTTATACGTGGAAAAATACCCCAGAATTTATTCCCATCAGATAGAAATGCGGAACTATGTAAATACTCGAGATCTGGAAATGACTAGTGTAACAGGAGTGATAGAAAAGTGATGCTTTCCAGTTGGAAGACTGTTAAATGCCTTTATTTGTAACTTTCTAAGAGTAAAGAAGAAACCTTCAGCCTCCACCAAAAGTCAACAACCTGAACTGATGAACTGCACCTTTGCATGGGAACTCCACATCTTTTTAATGCTTTTGGGGATCTACTTAAGCTCTAGAAAACATTATAACGTTACACAAATGTCACAGGACCAAGCGTATGAAACAATTCAAATGACAGAAGAAAGCAATGGGAAAATGGGAGATGTAGCACTGCAAAAGGAAAAGCAGAGATTCAACATGAAGTCTGAAACTGTCCTCTTGCTCCACGGCATGGCTGCCTCCTGGTTCTGCTGCAGACGAGCCAGCCTGCTGCTCGGGACGGTCCTGCTCATGGTCCCTTTCCCTTACTGGCATCAGTGTCCAGCAGGGGTCCCATGAAAAGCAGATTTTGGGGGCTAAACTGGGAGAAAGTTACTGTTTATTTCTAGTAGAACTATTTTTTTGCTAGTTTTGCTAGTGCTCCAAATCTCCTCACCACAGGCTTGGCTAAGTGTTGGTGCTGGCACAGAGGGAGTGATGGTGGAACTATAGACTTGACCTGTGGATGGCAGAGACTGGCAGTGGAGGTCTTTCTGGAAGCAGCTAGCTGTTAGGTTACCAGTCACATCACGAAACTGCCCAGGTTACATAGTAAGTTCTCCAACGGTAGAACATCAACTTCTGGAACTGAAAGTATTCTCTTCACCACTGTGCTTAAAAGGTTTTCTCAGCACCTTTGGGACAACTGGTCTGGGAAGAGCCAAATGTATCCATGTCTCTGCTCTGCTCAGCTCTATAGCATGGAAAAAACAAGGTGTAGCATATAGCTTACCAAAGCATGCTTTCATTACTGTTTTAATAATCATCACAAAATGAAAGAAATAAGATTTGTCATAATTGGTAAATAGTTTTTCCTGATGAAAAAAATTAGGTGGTGTTTTTCTAAAGTCAGATTGAAATGCTTTACTTCTGAAAAAGCAACCTTCTTTTTGTTAAATTTTGGAAATATCAGAACTTTCAACTTTCAGTATTTTCCCAATTAAAAATTAACCTTCTACTTTATAAAGCAAAAAGGTTTTAAAAGTGTTAGATGAATCAGAAGCAAAACCAACACTGAATTAAAAAGTAATCAAATCACAATCCAAACCAGTACTTGGATTGATCAAAACGTAATGTAATGGCTTATTCAGTAGTGAAAAAAAAAATAAATAAATTTTGTGGTTTAGCTCAATCTAAGCAAAGCCCCACTCATTTTTTTCCTCTCTGTCCATCTCCAAAATCCATCACTCATCAGGCTTTCTGCTTGGGTAGCTAATCTCCCTGTTGTGCTAGAGCCTGGCTTGGACAAAGATTCAATGCATGACACAGAGGCTCTGCAAAATAGGGTGCAAGTAAATAAGGTCTCCAACTTAGGCATAGTAACTGAAAAACTTGGCCCAGAGAGATTTGTCTGTGTGAGGCCATGTTGCAGTGGGGGCTGATGATAGGAAAGGATGTTGACATGATGTGACATCCTCAGAGACATCAATCTGCTGCCCAAATCAGCCACATCGCTGTGCTCACACAACATACTGGAGAGAAATAGCATGTGAGAGATGGACACCATTAAAAAAACAGAGCTGCCCACCTTGGGACCCTCCTGCATCAGCTCTGGAGAAGGCATTTCCCAGCATTTCCAGGAATGACCTTGATGAATCAACAGATTCAGATTTGTACCAGCAAGCAAAGCAGAAACAAATGCTCTGCCTTTTTCAATGGCCCTAGAGCAAAGAAAACCCCACTATCTTTTCCAGAAACCTCACAGCTGCTTATCTGAAGCAGTTCACGACAGTGAAAGAAGTGGATAAATATGTCATGTAATGCTGCAATGTGATTTTTAAAGGCAGGCATGATTTCACTTAGGCAAGCAAGGGAAGGGTGAGTCAGCAGATGATTTCGTAAGAGTGCTCGGCAGCCAGCTCCGATGCGGTGGCTACGAGGGCGGCAAGCACGG
>NW_009660387.1:1549413-1587265 GCF_000708025.1 Charadrius vociferus | reverse complement strand
CAGGCTGGCTGGTGGGCTGGGTGGGCCCCAGCCATGACCCTAACCTCATGTAAGACACAGCCAAGACTATGAGTCGCCAAAGTCAACATGGAGAGAAGCAACAGCTGAGGAAAACTGCTGAGGGAGGGAAGGCTCTTGTGAAAGAGGCAAATGCTATGGGATAAAGACCTCAAAAAGTCTTTGCAAGCCAGGGTAGGTCCCCAATGGTCTCCCTCCTCCCTACCATGGATGCTCCCTATTGCATGAAGAAGAGAGGGAGAAAGGCTCTGGGAGGCCTGGGAGCTGCTGCCCCCCCTTTCCCAGCTCCACTTTCACGTAAGCCTGAGTTGAGGAGGGGGTCCCCTTTACCCCATGAAACAGGGGGCACTGCCTGCCAGTGCCAGCACTTTCTCACCCACCGCAGTGCCTGGATTGGAGCTGGCTGCTCCATAGCTCCACGGGAGCCATGGCACATCAGACGTATCCACCCCCTGGCAGCGTTGAAACAGCCTCTCTCCAGCCACATGCAGGATTTTCACGCAGGAGCCTGGTGGAGGTGCAGGGAAAGGTGCTACAATGTGTGAAAAATCAAAAGAAAAAAGCAAGGAGCTCATATGGGGCCAGCGAGGAGCAAGTTAGCTCTACAGCACCCAAATGAGAGGAGGGTTGGTGTCCTTCCCCTCCCTTTGTGTTCCAGGACATCGGGGCTTCCTCCCTCTGCCCCTATGCTGCTTGAGGAGAAAACAGGAAAAGCCAGGGTGAAGCCATCGGAGACTTCTGTTACACGTGGCAGCACAGCACCCTCATTGCACGCAGGGAGGTGACGAGTGGAAGGAGGAACTGAGAGGCACAGCTTTTATAGACCATTGCCATGGGCATAAGTATTGAACCCAAATGTGTTCTACCTCCTGTCTGAACCAAAACCAAGAGATACTTGAGGAAACCTCAAGATACTCGTGAGGAAACATCAAAACATCCTCTGTGTCAGAAAAGGAAACAGTGAACAAGGGAGAGTGGGCAAGGAAAAAACTGCAAGAAGCTTCAAGAAAACATGGATTTGTTCACAAAATTTGTTTTTTGTCAACAATCTTTTTTTTATTGCAATCAATGTTTTCAAGTACATTTTGCCATGTGAACTCCAGTAGGCTCTGATGTCCTCGTCTGATATTGCTGTTCTACTTGATATTTGCTTTGGTTATTCCTGCACAGGTTCACACTCACCATTAAATTCCCTTCTTTTTTTTTTTTTTTTTGTAAATTCCTTGCAAGAAATGCATAATCCACTTCCCTGAAAAACTCTGTAGTTCAAGAGTGCCATCTTGAGGTTTACTATATTTAAGGACTAACGTTGATTGAACTACTAGTATTCAGGGAATTGTTAGTGAGCTCCAGCTCCTAGAATTTAAAGTATCATTTTAAAAAGGCATGCATATATGTACAGAGGGGCGGTTCGTTGCTGCTGTGTATTACCTGGAGTTAAGGCATCTAGCTAACAGAAATGTCACTCCCAGTCAAGAATTTCAAAAGCAAATAATAAGAATAGTGAGTGCTCTGTTTTGTGATTTTCTACTTGAAATGCTGGTGTTCAGACTGTGCTCAATTCCAGCCATCTGAAAATCAATGAACTTTCAAAGTATTTTAAGCCAGGCACTCAAAATGACTAATTATGATTTTTTTTGTGTGTCCGTGTCTATAAGATGCAGGTTTGCTTGTATTCTTAATTTAAGTTAAAAGTAATGTCAGAGACAGAATAAAAGTCTTTCAAAAATATTTAAAATTTACATGAGGAGTATATTGTTTCAGATATTCCCATATTTTAAAATAAAGGAGAAACTTTCATGCTTTGGGGTGTAAGTGTAGGAGGTATTATGAAATCATTTTACTTCTACAGCAGCATTGAGGCAGTAGTAATTTATCACTGGAGGAGAGTAAATGAGTAGATTGTTACAGTAAATCATGCATAGATTGAGAATTTACCATTGAAAATGGGACGTTGCTTTTCATTCTTCCTGCTGCAACTGCCAGGTGGCTTTTGGCTTGGGAAAAGGATGTGTGCCAACACGTTCACAATAAAGTGCATTAAGGATGAGGCGCCACAGGAAACCAGAGACCCTCAAAAATGTGCATTGTTAGCACCACAAATAACCCATGTTTCCTTGTGATATTTTTCATTTTGAAGCCCAGAAAAAAAGTAAACCTTTCTGAAATCATTCCTCATAATGTACACTCCCCAGTTAGCACCATTACTCAAATCGCACAAGTATGTTTCATTCTTTTTACAATTATTTTAGATTGCATTAGATGGGAAGTCCTAAAACTACACATTTGACTGAAGTCTAGGTTAAAAGCCATCTACCTCCAGCTACGTAACACTCAATTTAAAGGAAGAAGTCCCGTTTGTTTTCTAGTGCAGCAGCAGGCTTCAGCAGAAGGTATTTTTATCCTAAGCATTTAGTACAGCAACAACACATCTCACAAAAGAAACCCAGTATCGGCTCTGATCATCTTTAAACTATCAGGGACTGAGTCATATCCCAGTCTGGAAGAAGGAGTGGGTAAGAAGCTAATTTCCCTTTCACAGCAAAGAAAACTATGAATTTGAATTATTTTTCTTGCTTGCCAATAAATCGTGGCGGTATGTCAGATCTTCCAAAAGGGATGGAAGCAGCCCACATCAGTCTACAGATTGCTCTTCCCGCACAGGCTGCCTCCTGCCTGCTGACCACAGCAGCGGCGGGATGACTCAGGCCGAAAGAAAGACGTTTGCAGTGGTCCAACAGAGGCTGAATAGGACAGCCACAGTCGAGGAGCTTGGAGCAAAGGAGGTCTAGCTCCGCAAAGAAAGGCCATTTCGAAGATCTGGATTGTGTTAAGCCTCTCCACAGAGAGCAATGCTTTCTTCTGGAAGTAGTTTGTGTTATTTCTTAAGGAGTATTCTGAGCTTGAACAAGGTGGCAGAGTCTGTCTCTGCATGAGTAAGAGGTCACTGAGACTGAGCTGTGAGCTGGTTCACTTGGAAACTATTGCTTTGGTATGAGCCAAGCATCTGTTTTGGGTCCCTCCATAGGCAGGGGTTACCTGCAGTCAAGCCAGACTCCTTCCCAGGACAGTCCAAATTTTGCCCTGTCTTCTGGAAGGGCAAAGAGCAGTTATGGTGCAATAACTAAAAATAATTTAAAATTTAGTTGCTTCTTAGCTCTAGTGATGCTCAAATAATTTTAAACTTGCTACTGTAATTTTTATGATCAATTCCCAGTGACAATTGGGAAGCCAATCAAAACATTCAAGAAGATTTGTGCAAAAATTAATTCCACAGTCTGATCAGTTACTGAAAGGTTTTGAACGTAGACATTTCAGAAATTATTTGGTCAAATATTACATTTACAATTGCCAAGGAGGGATGAAATTTGTATATGTCTTTGAAAAAAATTGCATTCTATACTTTGACCTAATCTGTTAATACCCTTTTGAATGTTTCATAAAATTTACATTAATCATTAATTGCATCACTAATTGTCTTTGAAGATTTTTGTTTTAGAGTTACTGTGGTGTATCATAACACATCTTACATGGGATGTAAAAGAATGACATTGTGTCCTGTCATGCTATTACGTTGTAATCTAAACAAGGATTTTTGCCAGTGTTAGTATATAATCTAAATATCCTGGAAAACTGTAATTTTTGGAGCCTTAAAATTTCTATTGATATTTCTCCTACCAGACCTCTTGTTCCTTTGTCTTTTTCTGTATTTTTATAAGATGCCACAGGTACTTGACATTCATACTTATGCCTTTCTGCAAACTTGATTTTTTTATTATTAGAACTCAAAAATAATTGGTGTTACCTTGTAAAATAAATCATACATTTAAAACTTAAAACTTCTTTCTGCCAAAGCTAATAAACTTTATTTTGTGAAGAGATAAGTTAATAAAAAAGAAAAAAGATGTGCATTACTGCTGCAGCCAAAATAACAAAAACTGAAGAATAAGGTCCTTCACAAGATACAAAATAACAGGGAAGGACAAAAAGCAAAGAAAAAAAAGGTGCTGTGAAGAGGAGGGTGTTCAGAAGGGAGCTTCAACAGCTGTGTACTGGACAGATATCCAAAGCCAGACAGCAAAGATGCTCATCAGGACCTGAAAAAAAAATAGGGGTTTAAGGCCGCTGTAGGGGAAAGCAGCTCTGTAATCCAAAGAGAAGAGTCCCTCTCTTGCTGATGAGCCCTTGCATCCTGCTTGCCTATGGACCTTGCGAGGTGCCCCCTTCCTCACTGAAGGGTCTTCTCCAGCTTGATGCTCCCCAGCTGGTGCAAGCACTCTTCTCAGCTGTGGGATGGAGGCAGCATCTCGGCACTTGGATCCTTTGTGGCATCCGCTGGGCACCCAAAACAAGGTATGTAGGGACCAACGGCTGGCCAAAGACTAACTTGTGACAGTGAGCAGGCTGGCTTTCCCAGCTTACATTCAAGAATGAGACTGAACCACACACATCAGGAGAAAATAATTTTATTGGAAGGAGGAGAGCAGCTCATCTGTCTTGAGTTAAACCATCACTGTAGTGATTAGGAATGACAAATACAGCAATGATCCCTGGATGCAGCTGTGAGGTAAGAAAACCATTAGCATTTCCACAAAATATTTCTGTAAGGGACACACAAATAATTTTTTAATTCCTGCATGTGCAAAAAATATTTCCAGGAGAATTTAAATAGAACCAATTGCTTGAGAGCAAAGTATTGAAGCTCATGTAATGACAACAGAATTTAGAAATTAGCAAGTAACAGAAAAGGAAACTGCTCTTTAAAAAACACTCTGTCCATGCATTGAGAAATACACACTCAATACACCATCGGTGCTGCCATCAGCAAATGCTAACTGCATATTCTGAAATGCTGTGTATAAATGTGATAAGCTCATGCACATATTTCTTTGCATTAAGCAAAGAGTCTTTACATTAAGACCTACAACAAGCTAGTAAACGTAAAAGAAGGATTGTCTTTGAATTAAAAAAATAAAGCCATATAGAACCTGTATGTAACCTTCTTACCTTTATGCACTTTTAATCCAAGATGCCAAGTTCTCCTGCCAGCAGGCCGAAGGCCTAGAGATAGAGAAAGCTGCAGCTGAATATGAGAGGAGACCTAACCAACCTCATGAGCATGTGAATGGTGGTACATATAAATATATATATATATGCTACATTGCAGCTGAAGGGATGGTTGTTCTAGAGTCGATCCTAAAAAACATGTACACAAATGTGTATTTGCAAGTGTGCGCAGGATTTTCATGGTGTGAGGAGACATGATGAGAGTTATGTTCACCTGCACCACTCATCAGCCAAGCCAGCGCTACCCACGATACAAAGCCAACGATATCAATTCAACCCAGATTAAACTAAAAAGCCTAATTGTACAGCTGCCAATACAAACAAACAAACAAAGAAAACCCCAAACAATTTAATATTAAATGTGTGTTTCTGTGTGCAACATCAGCTGCCTTGAGGGGATCCAGGGTTTCTAAGTAAAACCAAGAGCGCTAAAGCTATCCAACCACATCTCTTGGGGCAAGACCGATGCCTTCACAAGCGGGGCGCTTTGCACCAAACAATACTGCGACTGCTGAATATGGTGATGGGGGCAAAGGCCATGGGCTAGGGGGAAGAAGGGAGAAAACTGTATATACAGGGAGCTGGGCGTGCCATTTTCCTTTGTTTATTTTTGATCTTACTGCACGGCAAGATGTTAATGTTACCTGTTAAGGAGTTGAAAATCCAGATGGGAGCAAGGCTGTAACCAAGACCTCTGCAGCTGCTGGTGTTCCTAAAGCAGAGCCATTTAGACTTGTTCATGAACAGTTCTGACTGTGTTAAAACGAAGGGAGCTAGAGGTATTTTGCTTCTATCATTGATACCACCAGTGGGGCTGATGGTAATTGTAGGAAATTAGCAAGAAAAAACAGCTGCAAATATACATAGGCACAGCCTCAAGTTATCAAAGTGACTTCTGAGCATTATATTTCTCTGGAGAGGAATGCCCAGTCTCCCAGGAAACCAAGTTTGGCTACATCCTCCTCTTGCCTTTCATGTAATGTGTCAACACTTATTTATAATTGTATTTTCTTCATGTAGAGTCAGAATACACATCAACTCCTGACTACAGCTTTTTCTTTTTAAAGTTTGTGGAAACACAAGTTTCAATTTCTCCCCTGTTTCTGATTTATGTTTAAGATATATCTCCTCTGCGATGGCTCATATGCTGTCACTTTTGAACAGAAGAGCGCTAGGCAACTTCCAGCTTTGAAATTAATTACAGGAATAAAGCCTTCTTTGCATATTTTCTAATTATCCCTTTCTTTGTTAATGCCAAATAATGCCTTTAGCATCTTCCTGGAAAAAGTCTCATTGACCCTGCTCTGTGATTATGGTGCTTTTATCTCCCATCTGTGCTGTGAAAGCTACAGGCCTTCTATTTCCAATGCAAAAACCTCCAGAATTAAAACCATTAGTACAAACAATAAAAAGATTAAAAAGTTGTACAGGTACATGATGCAAGCCATGCATAAGGCAGTCATGGGTGAAAGAGGGAAAAGAAAGGTGACATGATTTTTTTTTCTGTGACTGTCTGTATGACCTCAGCTCAGGAACAAATTAGACTTCAAATTAACCTAAAAATTTTGGAGACACTTAGAAAATTTGCAAGCAGCAAGAGTGCATCAGCAAGATGCCTGGACAAAGGTTGATTCCCAGTCCAGGCTGAGCTTTCGAGCAAAGCAATCACGCTGCTTTTCTGGTCACATTTGCTTTTTGTTAATACTTGCCTCAGTTGCGGAGGGGGCTCTCACAGGGCAAGGTGTTGTGCACGTCTGCTCTGACTTGCCCCAGAAACACTTGCATCAAGAAGTAGGAGAGCAAGGAGGGTCCTTGAGGGGAAGGAGCTTGGCCTGAAATGGATGACAGCTTGGGACCAGAGCCTGGAAGAAAGGCTGGTTACCGACAGCCAGGACCAGCCTGGGAGCACCCATGGGCTCCAGGCCCAGCAGGTAGCAGAGGGCAAACGCAGCTCAGCCTTCGTGCTCACCTCGTCCCCGCAGCAACTCCACACACGTCTTCCCTGCCTGCTTCTCCCCGTCCAGCATGGGGTACCAGCAGGGGTGCATGTGATTGTGCTTTTACACATAATTCGGTCACCATCCAGCATTGTCAGGTGCCTCTGGGAAGAGGTTTTCACATACAGCAACTTTTGGCCAGAGCCCTGGGGGAGGGACATTCCCAGCATGGTGGCACCCTGTGCCCAGGGCAAGCACCTGGTGGCTGCTACTGCTCCACTTTAACGATGAGATGCTACCTTCTGACGGAAGCGATTTCTGCTCCGGGAAGGGTCACTGTCCTGGTTTGAGGACCACGACACTCACGTTACAGAAAAAGCAGAGGATAGCCCATATTCACTTTAGACGTTTCCATCCCTCCTGCCACATCATGCTCTGTGCCCATCCACTGTGGCATTCTGGGGACACCATCAGGGCAAGGACATCAGGGAAGGCTGGCGGAGCAGGATGCCCGGAACAGGGCCATTGGTACGCTCCGTATTGCCTCGTGCAGCAAGGTTGATCTGAACAACGTTATGAAACTCACAGAAAAGTGCAGGCATGTAATTTTTGCCTCGAGGACCTCATGTCAGACCTTGCTCTTTTTTTTTTTTTCTTTTTTTTCTTGGATTTGGCTCCACAACTTGCTGTTCTTGTAGTTTGTTCTCATGATCCCTTGAGTCATGCTATGGTGCTATGAGCTGTTTGCAGAAGAGTTGGCAAATAGCTCCTCTTTCACTCCCTGTGTGATTTAACCATTGCAAGTCAAGGGGCATGACATTTATGCGTGTTAGTGACCTGGAGGCCTGGAAGTGCTGGTGCAAGCCTGGAGGATGATGAACTGTTGTGCAATGGAGAGTCAAAAAAGGTACATTGAAAGTTTAATTACAAACACCTGGGGAGCAGTGGCTCTCACAAACCCCTCCCTCCCTTAAAATGTATGAATTGGCTTTCCATCGCTTCCCTGATATTTTTTTCCGTTCCAGAAAAGACTAAAGCTTTTCCAGGGGAAATATTACTGAAATGCCATGGAGGATTATAGGTAACACAGCACTGGGTTTCCCCCTTCAAGAAGGACCCCAACAGCTTAAAACAAGCTTCGAAGCAATCGCATCACAGCAGCAACAACAGCAATAAACGTCTGATAAAGCAACCAGAGCAAATTCCTTGAATTTTAAGACACTGTGTGCAGTAGAAAAAGAAAAGACAAAAAAAGATGTCCTGCATTTTAAAATGTTCCTTATGCATAATATTCTACCTTTTTTGGCAATTTCTTGAAGGTCTTGATTTTTCTTGGGGTTTCTTCAAAGAAGAAACCAGTCAGAAAATGAGTGCATTCCTTATAATACCTAAAATGAACAACTGTGAGGCCCCATTCCAGGCCTGATCCACTTCTTTAAAATTAGGTTGGCCTGCACTCTCCATTTATTTACTTCCTCAGCAGCCCAAGGGAATATACTTAGTGTGTGAAGTGAAGCACGTGCCCTTGCAAGAGCAGATTTTATGTCATTAAAAGGAGAAATGTAATACTGCAAATGAAGAAATATCTCATTAGAATTTCATTTGCTTCCCCACAAATGCCAGCCAAGATATTTTTTTTAAACATATACCTACACTTTCGACTTCCAGAGATATGTTGCTACGAAAAAAGGGCCCACAAGTGACCTGTGATACGATCCATTGTCTTAGGGTGTGTTTGCAGCCTATTAAAGAGGTGCTCGAGGAACATGTAAACAAAGAGGTTGTGGGGGAAGAAAGAGGTGGAGGATATCTGGGAACAAACCCATTTATGAGCAACTCAAAGAAGGATGGGGCCGAGGATGGGACGCTCATCTCTGTCCTCGCACAACTTCCCACCAAGAAATACTCTTCCCTACAGACAGTTTCACCGCAGCAACAGCTAAGGATCAAAAGCCAACCTCCACCCTTGAAATAACTTTCTATTAAAGCTGGTTTTAATAAAATGAGCTTTGGATGAAATTTCAGTTCTTGAAATTACAGCAGAATTTTTTTGGTTGGATTCTGTGCATATTTTCCTGTTTCCCCATCCACATTTTGCTATAAGCAACAGGTTATGGTCAACCTCTTTCGTCTAGGTGAAATTTTGCCTTCCCAGATTAGGAAAAAAAGAAAGTGGGATGTTTGTTGTAAAACACTGTTAGGAATTCCCCCAGCTAATTCTCTGTTGCTTCTCTCTCGAAACTTTGAGACACAAAGTATTGCTTTTGGAATAGGAGAAGTTTGTACATTGTAGCTCCGAATAAAGCACAACTCTTTCTGAACTCTTGGAGGTGAAGACAGTCTAAGGAGGCAGTTGCACAGTTGCATTGCAAGGAGCTGTTAATCAGTTTGGCCTCCTAGAGACTACTGTGACTACCCAAGCCAAGAGAAAAATGTATTTTATTTACAACATGGAGGAAAGTTACAAAATGTTTCTAAAGATCAGTAGCAGCCCTGTGAATTCACTCTCTACAGAGTTCAACAAGCTGTTGAAAGAGCCTCTGAAAGTTTTCACTTCGTTGCTGGCTGCCTCCCCTCACCAGCTATCTTCCTGACTGAGGTTAAATAAGGACAAACCTTTAAAACTCTAGTTTTTTAAAACAAGTTACCTTCTTTTTTGCTGATTTGGCATGTATTTCCATGGAAACAGAGGCAAGAACTAGAAGCCAGCAGCTGAAGTTGGCTACACCACTGCTCTTGGCTTGTTCTACTTCCATTTCCATGGAAACTGATGTAAGATCAGTGCAAACAAGGCAAAGTTTGCTTTTTTTTTTTTTAAATTAACGCTTTCTTGGTACCCTTTCCACTTCCAGATCCATTCGGTGCCAGAACTGCAGATAGAAAGTCACTGGAAATGCAAGGAAGAGCAGCCCACATATCTTCATGAATCTGTGCACACGTGTGTGTGTCTGTGTATGTGCATGTGTGTGCACTCCATTTTCTAACATGGATCTTCAGAGTAGCACCAATTTACTTTAAGGATGCTAAAAATATCACAAGAAAATAACTAACACACCGGAGACTTAAGGAAGAGTGGGAAAGAGCAGCCAGTTGTGTCCCTACGTTGACAGGACACCTTTCTGCTACAGGCTTGTAGTCTCCAGGATGATGTCAGGGATGGAGGAGTGCATTGAGTCCTGGCCATGGTTCTCACAAAGGTATCCCACCTACAAGAGGCTCCATGAGGCTCTCCCTTGCAACTGGAGCTGGTCCCCAGGGCATCCCAGCTAGCATAAAGGCTGCTGTGTCATGTTGGTGTTTCACAGGGAAAATGATACCTGTGGGCAAGCAGAAGCTGCAGAAGTAAAAGAGGCAGTAGAAGGAAGAAGAAATGCATGATACAAGGGAGGACTGCCCCACATGGAGGTTAAAGACAGAAGTAATAAACTGGCAATGGGGCAAGGCAACTTGATGAGAAGAAATGGCACCTCCTTGCTCGTTGTTTCCTAGGAGTTTTCTAGAGTATTTCTCCTCTGAAGCCATGTATGGTCCCCATTTTGACTATAAAACAATTGAAACTCAGATTTTAATAAATCTTTTTTGTTTGTTTTTTTTGTCTTCTCCTAACCTGGCAATGTGTTGGAGCTCATGTCGCAAGCCTTCAAAGGTGCCTGGCAACATATGCAACGTAATGTGCAGCCAAAGTATTACAGACTGTGTTACAGAGTTTGTACAGGCTAGGGCTGACCACTGCTCATGGATCATGAGCTATTCAGTTTTTCTTTGATTTCATGACTGAACTTGATCCAAGATTAAGTCGCGTTTAGGGAATTGATACACTTACCGTGCTTCATTAACGGGGGTTTTGGTGCCTATCCTAGAAAATCTGGATCCAGGCATGTAAACCTCAATGTAATAAAAAATTGAATCATTTACCTCAGTCCACCACAAGCCCAAACAAATATAATTTATGTATATGCTCTACTGCTCCATACTGTTGGACCCCAGACAACGACGCTAACATGTAGAAAGGGTTTTCCAGATTTTAATAGTCTGCTTAGACCTGGGGGGATTTTGGAGGAGTCTCCTTCATTCAGTTGCTCTTTCTTATACAATGCAAGGAGGATGCTGGTGGGAGAAAATGGGTAAAGAGAAGGGAGGTGGCTTAGGTCACACATCTAGTTACTAAAGCATTAAAATGCCAGATTTATAGCCAGAAGAGAATAGAAGCCAGGGGTTTAAGAGAGAGACGAAAAATTTTAAAGAAAATCAGTACATTTCATGTCTTGATTAATTTCTCTTTTCAATTAATAAACTTCTAGATGAGGCCAGATTTTAAGAACCTGTTCATGTTTGCACTAGACGCAACAGCATCCAATCTGCATCAGCTCTGATCCCACTGGAACAGGAATCAATGCCTCACTATCAAAAACTGTTAATGCATGTGGAAAAGTGTCTCCGCTATTGCCACCTGCAAATGTCAGTCGCACGATAACAAGAACAGTCAAGACTATAGGGTTGTGTCCTTTGGTATATGGGAAAAGCAAATGTCACTGCCTAGAGTACACCTGTATTGTGAAAATTCATAGTTGAATTCCCTGCTCTAGCACTGGGTATTGGTCAAAACCACTCCCAAGATTAGTCAAAGCAATCTTCACATCTTTCTCACAAACTACCTGACCTCTCCTTGCATCCAGACAGCTGGAACAATACAGCTGGTGAAAAATATGGATTACCATGCTCCCACTCAAAAATAATTAACCAGAGACTCCAATCTGATGGACAGAAACCAAATGGGACCAAATAATTGGTAGCTAGAAAGAAATACACGGTTTGATGAAGTTAGTAGTCTGCCACTGGATCAAACATCTGCTGTGTTTTATTCTTTCAGGGCATATATTTTTAAAGATTTTTCCTTTACCAGGTAACTAGTTCAGAAGGAATCTTTTTATACCCATATTTTAAATGTGTTTCACTTTAGTCTTGGAAACCAGGCTGCTATTTTAACAGCTCCAGTTCATTAGGCAGCCCATTCCAAGAGTGTCTCACTGCCATGCCATTTTTATTGTAGATGACCCTGGTTTGTCCTGCTTCTGACTCGCAGAGGAATTTGATAGAAAATCTGAAGTTACAACACCAAAAGGTCTGCATTATTTTTAATCCTTTTAACTGTTGGGACACAGAATCAATAGCACATATACAAGAAAAATACTGTGGGTAGGTCCTTTTCTTCTGGAAAACTCTATGATGTGAAAATACTTCTTATTTTCTATAGACAGAGGATTTTATTTATTTATTTATTTTGCCTGGGGAGGGATGCTTTGTTTCTTTGCCGCCGTATTGTGAAAGAAAATCATGACGCACTCCCCAGTGCTTCAACTGCAGTCACGTGGGCCAGGACTCCATGTAAGGAGCTGCTTTGCCGAACGGGTGGTCCAGGAGCACACGCGCCGCTGCCACTTGTGTTTGCAAGGCCACCGCCAACAGAGGCCAAGTGCTCCTTCACAAGGAGCTTTGTTCCCTTTCCAGACAGCTACTCCTCTCATCTTTCCTGCATGGTTTGTGTAGGGAGTGACCAGCACACCCCGATCTGGTGTGCGGCTAATTTTCTTTTCGCTATCATTTTCCCTTAGGCTCGAGAACCCTGTGACTTGTTTGCTGTCTGTGGACACTGATGCACCAAAATCTGGGATCCTCTTCCACACTTTTTGCTGCTTGGCAGGATCCCCGGTAAATGCTGCAGACACTACAGTAGCTGATAGCATTTGGTGGCCTTTCGTACTGACATTTCAGCCTTTCACAAACTAGAACTGGCCTTATCTGTTGGCCACAGTGCCTGAGGCTTTTCTTCTTGCTGGCTTTTTCCTCCAGCTGCCTACCAGTATGCAGAGATTTCTGAACAGCAGGTTTCCTCTTCTGCAGCTGAAGAGTGGAGTCAGGGAGAATCAAAAAAATACCACAGATACAGAACAGTACCTATTTTCTCATATTATTAACAGAGTAGATTATTGATGCTTCTGATGAATTACGTCCAGGCTTGTCAAACAATAGGAATTATTTCCCTGCAAGGCAAAAAAAAAGTCAGATTTTTATTCATGTTTTAGTATTTCCATTGATTCAAAACATAGAAAAATCAATATACACGCACAGACACAAAACGTCATATCTTCTCGTAGTGAATAGAAGTGCAAACACGCTCTGCCAGCTCAGCTGTGGTGTTTGACACCACCCACACCTCAGTGGCCCCTTTTTGTCTGCATTTGTAGTCTGGGCAGTGGGTTTTGTTTCCCTGCTTGTTTCTCCTCCTCTGCCTTTCTCTTTCATCATTCAGCCGGAGAAAAAGAGAAAGAACTGGGGTGGGGAGAACAAGAGTGTATAACAGAAGTTGTCTATTACAAATCCAACTGGAACAAAAATTTTCTGCTGCAGATCACTTCAAAACAGATGTTTCTTTCATAATCATGCAATCAGGAGGAAAACGCAGAAAAAGGAAGTGATCGCATCCTCCTGAATGTTACGAGTTTTGTAGCATTCAAAAAGACACATTTTTTGTTTTGAAAGAATTGAAAATGTGTCAAGCTGCTCTAGCTATTAATCCACGCATCCAGCCTGAACTGGGATTGAAGTGATAAGCAGCTCGATATCAAGTCTGTACTGGTTTCTTGGCAATAGTTTAATGCTTATCTTGGACATGATTAATGAAAAATACTATTAAGAATAATCACTTTGCACCACACCCTGAGCTGACTTCCACCCTGTCCTGAGAAGCCGCTCTGTGCAGCAGCCAAGGTCTTATCCAGGCCCCTCAGGCAGCAACACCCTGGCAGGGCCCAACAAGGACCTCAGGAAGAGCAGTAGCCTCTCCTCTTCCAGCAAAAGTTTGATTTTTCCTGTATTTTTTTTCTTTTCCGTACATGCCAGTGAGATGCAGCCCTCCTGCAACCCACCAGGCAATACCCTGTTGCTCAGCTGCCCTGTACTTGCTGAGAGGGCTCTTTTGCAGCAGTGAACCTGGGCTGAAGAGGGCAATGAGGTGACATGACACCCAAAACCTGCTGCTTTGGTCTCCCAAGCAGCGAGGTTCCTATGAGCAGGTGCAGGTCAGTAGCAGCAAGGACTCTGGTGGTAATGTCAGCTGAGGAGCAGCAGTGCTGTGCCTTCTGCTCCTCTGCATCTGGTCCGTTCTGAAGCATTTAATGGTGATTACCCAGAATCAATTAATTAACTAATTAATTAAAAAGGTCTCCAGCTCTGCAAAACCATCTTCCAGTGTGCCAGTTAGATCCAGAGCATGGAGCTGGCATCGCATTTGGCATGGGGTGAGCCAGCCAGCAGCACCAATGAGATGGGGAGAGGGTGGCTGAGAGGCTCCACCAGCACAAAACCCACACTGGGGCCAGTCAGCACCGCTCAGACATAGGCGGGCAAGGGACTGGGCTGGATAGAAGCAGTGGGGAAAAATGGGGTTGTATGAGTGGATTGGGTGGAGACTATCCACCCAATAGATTGGGTGGGTTAAGTAAAAGGTGTATTTCATCCCTTGGGAAAATCAGCCTGCCCTCTCCTCATCCCCTCCAGAGCAAGCAGCAGGGAAAGGCAGGGCCTCTCCTGCCCCAATGAGCAGCCAGAGACTGCAGCCGTACCCCTTCAAACCCACAGCTATCAGGGTCTGCAGAAACTGGGCATTTTGGGGACCAGGAAGATCCACTGCCCACAGGTTTGGGGCCAGGAGTGGGGCTATGGTGCTGGGTGGGTTTCTACACCCTTCACAGTGTATGGAGAAAGGAGAGATTAGGGCACAGAGGCTAAATAAATCCTTTTACCTCTTGGTAGAAACCACTTCAAAAGCTTTCCTGTGCTTGGTCTGACTTTGATAGGGTGTTTTGGTCCATATTAGAAATTTTTAGAAATTATAACTTCTATAAAACTAACTAGGCTGTTCCATTAGGGCCACTGGCTCCATATTCTCATGTGGTTAATAGCGTTGCATAGAAGTGTCTTGTTACAAGGTTTGTGAAGGTCCCATTGGGTCATGAGGGCCAACCTGTCAGCAGCTAGCTCCATCAGACACCACTGCAATCAGTGCCCTGAAAATCCAAGCTGCTACTTCCACCTGGCACAGGCAGAGGACCTATAAGGCTACTGCAAACTTGGCCATTCACCACCTGACCACAATACCTACCTGTTGTGTTACTAAAAGGAAGGGAAAACAAATACAGTATTGACATTACCAGTTGAACCACCTCCTTAGAAGAGAGGCTGCTCTCAGAAGCACAGCCCCTCTCACAACATACAGAAATCCACAGTTTCCCAGCTGCCATTTCAGGCTAGCTCAGAGGTACGTGTACTCATTTTTTAAGCTTTGTTTTCAGTGCCATGAACAGGACCAAGTATTTCCTACACACATCATCTGTGCTTGGGACAGCCCAGCCCGAGCAAAAATGCTTGAGGGAACGAGGAGGCTCAGACCCTGGGGGCAAGTGCGAATGCCAGCAGCAAGCTGGAGGTGGGTATGATGGAGCAGCTCCCACTCTTTGAATAAAAAGTTGCTTTTATAACACTTCAAGGGCATGCAGGTGTGATATGCTGTAAGGAAACACAATTACACATGCTGTTCCTAAGGAAGGATAAACATTGCTTTACCTGTGCCTAAACTACACAAAAGCGCAAGGACAACACAGCCGTCAAGGCATCATTAATAGAAAAGAAACCCTGCTATCCATGTAGTGGGGTTTTTGTGCCAGAGCACAGGGTTTGCAGTGGGAAAGGTCTGGTTACCAGCCCAGAGGCTGAAGCCCTCTCCTTTCTGTGGGTCGCCATAGGGCAGTGCAGACTGAGGTGCCGGGAGATGGGAGTCTGGGTCTCTGCTCTTAAAATTACAAAGGAAAATTGAAGACCGAAGGCAGGCAATTAAAATATTAAAGATATTGAAGGATATGTGTTTTATGTATTATGTAATGAAGATAAAGACAGATTGCCGGCATTTAATTTTGGTACCATCCGGGGAATAGCTGGGCAGGGAGCAATGTGAACACAAATAGCGTTGAGGAGCTACTGGCAGGAAACAGTAGGAAGGGCTGATTTCTGCAGAGGGGGAAGGAGAACCTTACTGGCAATAGGAAATGCCAGGGATGAACTTCCGGATGTGGGAAGCAGTTAATACTGGTGTTTAGCTCTGGTATGGCTCTTTCCACCATCATATTTCAAAGAGCTTTATACTGGAGTGTACAGCCAGCTGTGAACATGGCACGATGTGGGGCTGTGTGGTGAACGCACTCGCTGGCGCACCAGCACTGCCCAGCCCCTCTCATTTGCAGTGCTGGCAGGGTTCATTACATCCCCCTTCCCTCTCAGCAGGGCTCATTATCCTCCTCTGTCTGTGCTGCGCCCTGTAGACAAACCCTAAATGTCACTATCTCCATTTTGCATGCAGGGACACACCGGAAGATGAAGCAACCTCTCACAAGGGTATGGAGTCGAGGAGAGACCACAGATCTCACAAGTGCCACAACTAACAAGCACCTGTGCTTGAAAGACCTGCCTTGCGCTGTTAGGATTGCCCTCCTCTGGCAGCCCCCCCGGAAAGCGAGGGGTGATTGCGGACCCCAGCATGCACCCCTGCAGCTCACCTGTCCCTTAATCCCATCAGACTGCAGTTAAATGCTGGAGGGGATAATAAAGGATGGATATGATGCACCTTCTTTTCCTTTAAAAAATGTGCTAGAAAATGGCTTGTCCACATGGTGTGAATGGTCCAGCCGGGGGGACAAGGAGTCTCAAAAGCCTGAGCCTGCTCCTCACTGCTCCCGCGGTGAGATACGGCCCAGGAGAGCCTCTCGCATCAATCAAAACATGACAGCTGGGGAGAGGAGAGGAGCAAAGCCTGGTGCCACTGCAGCAGCACACTACGTGCTGTACTGTCTGGGGCCAGGGTACAACAAGGGATTCCCCTTCAAGGTCTGCGTTCCCGGCCTCGAGCAGTTTCCTGCAGCAGCCTGCCAGGGCCATACCTGCACCCCAGCTGCTCCGGGCCCAGGAAAGGCGTAGTCCTATGCCTGGCATCCAGGCCAGGACAAGTAACCAGTAGTTTCTGTAACTTTCAAGTCTTCGGCCTAATGTGAACAGCTTTTGGGTGTGATTGAAGTAGTTTCTAAGCACATTCGAAACTTCTGGCAAGCTCCCACGTTAGCCCTGTCCCTTTCTCAAGTTTCTCTCCAGTGCCAGCACCATCAGGAAAAGGTATTCAAAAGCATGCAAGTCTTGCTGAAAAGCCCCATTTTTTAAGAGCAGCTTTAAAGACGAGCTGTTACGTCAGCTGGGGTGTTTTGGAAAGCTTCATGCTATCCCGCTTTCCATGGCATGAAACACTGCGGTGCACTTGCTTTTAAACAACGCTGTTTTCAAGGAACAAAACGGCAATGATTCCACCTGACAGTCTTTTCAGCACTGCTGTGAGAAGGGGAAACTGAGCCAAGAAAGCATCCGAGAAGTCAAGGAAAGCACTGTCGCAAGTCGCCAGGAATAAAGCAATGCTAAGGGTCTGGCTTCTGGTAAAATGCAGTTTTCTGCCACACTATTATTCCTTCCAAATCAGTTTTTACTAAGTGTCCAGCACGTGCCCTTTGCTTCAGCGACAGGATATCCTTCATTTGTCTGCACAAAGTGCAGATGAGCACTTCTTCGTGTTGTTTTCCAAGTCGGCTGATGGGAGGGTCAACAGGGGCCGAAGCAGCTGCACCAAGTAAAGGAAAGGTAACCATGGCAACCCAAGTTATCTGCATCCTCCATGTATTTCCTTCTCCCCACCCTACATCATATCTTTCCCACCCAAACCTCAAGCCAATAGAGCCAGTGACCAGCTGGCAGGATGGGGACTGCAGCAGGGTCTCCCGCGCCCAGCATGTCTTGCCGTGTTTTGGGGTTCACCGCTGCAGGCTGAGGTCATCAAAAAGAGATCGAAAGCATAGAGAGGGGTAACTTGCAAAAGGCAGAGCTCTCCGCTACTGTAGATGGGGCGCTGGATGTGTTGCCTTTGCTCCAGAGTTGCAGATTCGTTGATGCTGCTCCTGGTTTTGGCTCTGAGCTGTAACCCTTCCACAGCAGCAACAGCTTCTCCATCTGCGCCCCACATCAAACCCAGCTACAGTTTTGGCCGGACTTTCCTGGGACTTGATAAATGCAACGCCTGCATTGGGACATCCATTTGCAAGAAATTCTTTAAGGAAGAAATAAGGTCAGAAACTCAGCACAGTAATTTTTAAAGCATTCTGCATAGTAACTTGAAAGTTGCCTGTTAGTATTTCCAAGTACTTTAATGAACAGCAATGGAAAGAGTAACTTAGCACCTGGTTGCCACTACAGTGCCTAGTATTTTAATTAATGTCTATAAGCTGCTGCTTTGTCTCTGCTTTCTTTTAAAGCCACACAAACATGATCAGACTTCAGCCCTGAATTATAATTTGAAAGCAGGAGTAAAAGGTACAACTTTCTGCATAGAGAGAGGCTACAACACAATTCAAGGCAGTGATGGGGGAAGGGAAAAGGGAAGAAAGAAATCAGCTTGTTTAGATGTACTGGAAGTATTTTATTATGAGCAACTGAGTAAAGGCAGAGGGGGGTTAGCTTTGTATGCTTCCAACAGACTATGTTAACTACAAACATATAAACATGCTATATAATTTTGTACCAGGTGCAACAACACAAATGTGCAGAATTTCACGTGTGTATTAACTAAGATCAAAAGCAATCTAAACCTGCCTGAGGCATGAGGACTTTTGCACATCGGGTTACCTACACGCTCGAAAATAGAGAGGGCTAAATTATTAGTATGCTTTCGAAGGTTTCTGTGAGAACTTGAAGACAGAGGCAGAAATTTCATCTGCCTCAAAGTTGACAAGACATATGCTGCCCAAGTGGTCATTGGACCGATCCAATCAGTTTTAGGCTCAAAAGCAGAGCGTATCTGACGACAACAGGGAAAATGTTGCCAGAGTATTTGAGGATAAAGTTAAAGGCAGTGCTTGTCAGAGAAAGAGTTTATTGGGTCTGATATGATTTATAGAGCCATATGCACTTTCTTTTATAGATATAAAAGCCTGGGGGAGAAGAAATTATTATAGTTAAATTGTATTTTTAATGCTATAATGTGAGTAGTATAATATTGGACAAATCACAATTTTTATCTTAAACTATGCTATAAAATGGAGCATAGTAAAACCGTAATGGTTTGTCTGGAATGGACTTGTAATACCGAAGATCCATCCTTCCCTTGCTGCTGTTGGAAAAAGGCAACTTGTGGCTGTGCTAGGCCAGGGGACCCCTTGCTGTGGCACACCAGCGGTCCCAGTCCTTGGGGCTTTGCCCTCTTAGCTTTCTGTCTCCTCCGGCTCATGTCGAGGGCAACACCAGGGCATGCAGAAAGTAAGGTGCAGAGGCACTAAGAAGGGCCAGGCCAGAAATGCTGGATTTCTCCCAGTCCAGCCTGGGCTCCTGTCCCGAAAAGCAGGATGGATATGCAATCAGTTGTGTTCAGATGGCTGACACGGGCTGCTGTGGGTCTGCAGGCGCTGCGGGTGCGTTCGGGGTACAGGCTGCCCTACATTTTATTCTCTGCAGCAGGGTGGCATGGGAGCTGCCTCCTGCCCCATGTCCCAGCCTGCTGCAGCCCCTTTGCCACTCACCCATGCAGGGCTTTTGGGGACCCACCGCCGGGTAGAAAGCAGCTTCTGCACATGCAGCTTGTTGCAGGTGCACCGTTTCTGTTACTCCCACTCAGCCACTGGGGAGGCTGGGGCCGTGCAGCTTCCTTCAGTCCCGCCAAAAATAGCAGTAGCCTTCTGCAGCGAGCAATTGCCTCTGGTTGGCCGGTGGCCAGCTGCATGCTACACTGGGGTGCACAAAAGAGGTGCCACGTGAGCTAAAACTGGAGGCCCCCACGCTGGCTTTCCTTTCAGGGGACAGCAGGAAAAGGGTGCGGGTGTGCAGAGGGTCCGAGTGGGGTCTGGGAGGTCAGAGCCAAAAATGTGTGGGAGCACGAGGCTTCTGTCTCAGGAAGGCAGAGGGGCTTCCTAAACCAGAGACTTTTTTTCTCTCTCTTGGAAGCCTGCAGTTGGCTTCCCCCAAGTAGTGCAGCGCACAAATAAGGGATAACATACAGTTCTGCTCTGAGCGCTTTTGGAAAGGGTAGGTTTTAAAAATGTTCTCCTCAGCAGTCAGTCAGCTTCAGGCTTTTCTTTGCAGGGGTTAAACTTGTTCTCCCACTTGAGTTCTTGAACAGCTGGGATTTTTTGGCAAGTGGAAGCTTAAACTGGGGAAATTTCAGTGGCACTTACGCTCTTTGATCCACCCCCATGTACCTTTTCACATGTTCACAAAGGTGGATGGCACTTGATGCTTCTCTGTGTTAATCTTCATTAGAACATGCTTCATTAATTCTCCATCATTTCCGGGAGCTGTGACATGCATTCACACTTAACTAACGAGTAAGAAGATGTGGGTTTTGTTCCCAGAACGGCTGGTGACTCATCTTGTGCTCTAATGTTTGTTACTTCCCTTATCTTTGCCCAACTTTATCCATCTGTAAATGAGGATACCAAAGCCTGACTACCAACTGTCCTGAGAGCAGAGCGCAGCAAAAGTTTTCGTAAAATATTAGATTTTCAAAATACTGAGAAACAGAGCTGACCAAAACTATTTGCAGACTTGTGCCAACACTGGTGATGAGCTTTGGCTCAAAGTAATGGGAAGGAAGTCTGAAAAAGCTGGAATGCTTCAATTTGATTGGGTTTTATATGCCATTTCTTGATTTTTGGTTTTAAGACTTAACTTACTTAATTTTTTAAAAAATGTAAAACTCCAAATGCAAGCAAAATTATTTTGGCTGAAACAAAATACTTCATTTCATCCAGGAAAAAAGAAAAACAAGTTTGATTTTCTTCAACGTTTAGTTCTGAGTTGATCTAAAATCTGTAATCTGTGACTCAGTTGTTCACACAGATCTTACTGAAAGTCTTAATTAACGCACATTCAGGCCCTTAGCTAAAAGACTTCATACGAGAGTGAATTATTGTTGCAGTACAACTTGATGATGAATCTTGAAAGTATCTAGCAAGTGTGCCAGGCCAGCGCTGCGCTGCCCAGAAATGATGCCAAATACAGAATTGCTGCGGCCTGTGGCTAGTTCCCAGTCCCGTGTGGCTCTCCCCCGGGAGCTCTGCAGAGGAAATCACTCCATCTGCACTCAAATTAACGCTCAGCCCTGGATTTCACACGTCCACGCGCTGCTTGCATGAGGGAGGCGGCGCTTTCCTGGTATCTGCCTGACGTGAGCTCCCCTGAACACACACGCTTGAGCCCAATCACAAGGCACATTTGTGCTTAACTTAAAAAAAAAAAAGAAAGCAAGAGAAACCCAGCCCATAGCCATCTCTTCCCTGTACGTGCCTGGCACACTGCGCCTGCTTAGCGGATTAGGCACTGGGAGGGGTCATGATGCACAACAAATCACAGTGAGGCGTAGCAACTATTCTCTGCTTTTTGGCCCTAGCTCAAAACCAGACCAAAAAAAAACCCCAAAACCCTAAAAAGAAGGCATTTATTTTCATGTCAGATGCCCTAATCGTAGGAAAGCTTCAATTTCATATTGGGCAAAATGCCCAAATGACTGAAATGCCTGAACTCCCCAACCTGTTCATGCAAGGGGCTGGGCTCCTCCACTTCTGGTCAACCTGCATCTCCACGGCAAATCTTTTGAAGGAGGCATGTGGCTAGAGCCAAAAGCCAAAGCAGAGCAATGACCAGCATTTCAGGGAGACAGGCTTTCCCCTCCTGGGCACCCATACTTGCCTGGGAGCAGAGCTGCACAGGCTCTGTGATGGGGAAGGGAAGTGAGGCATTGCCTTCAAGAGAGGTTGTGAGGAGAAGGCTGGTCAGTCTCTGATCGCAGAGGGCAGCTAGTGTCGCCAAGTCAGTTCTTTGCCTGAAATCAGGGAAATTAGTCACCCTAAAATTTCTCTGTGCCAATTTCCCAACTGGAAGTCGAACAGAAAGATCACAGAATCATAGAAACATAGAATTGTTTAGGTTGGAAAAGACCTTCAAGATCAAGTCCAACCATTACCCTAGCACTGCCAAGTCCACCACTAAACCATGTCCCTAGGCACCACATCTACATGTCTTTTAAATAACTCCAGGGATGGTGACTCAACCATTTCCCTGGGCAGCCTGTTACAATGTTTGATAACTCCTTCAGTGAAGAAATTTTTTCTAATATCCAATCTAAACCTCCCCTGGTGCAACTTGAGGCCATTTCCTCTTGTCCTATTGCTTGTTACTTGGGAGAAGAGACCGACCCCCACCTCACTACAACCTCCTTTCAGGTAGTTGTAGATAGGAATAAGGCTTCCCCTCAGCCTCCTTTTCTCCAGGCTAAACAACCCAGTTCCCTCAGCCGCTCCTCATAAGACTTGTGCTCCAGACCCCTCACCTACTTCATTGCCCTTCTCTTGGCATGCTCCAGCACCTCAATATCTTTCTTGTAGTGAGGGGTCCAAAAGTGAACACAGTATTCAAGGTGGGGCATCACAAGTGCCAAGTACAGGGGGACTATCAGTTCCCTAGTCCTGCTGTCCACACTATTCCTGATAAAAGATTAGCTTCTCATACTAGATCAGCTTCAGCTTTCAGGTTTGCTAATGTCTTTTCATCTAACTCCAACTAGCTGATCCTGCAGGAAACCTCTTGCCTCTCCTGTTTCACTTCTGAGCTATTGGCTTTAATTTACGGTGAGATTAAATTAGGACATGCTTTCTTACGCTCTTGGGCAAGGAGGTTAGGGCAGGAGGTTTAAGAGGGAGTGAATGTGTGGCGTTGGCCAAACCAAAGGTCAGAGTTCAGCCACTTTCCAAGAGCAGGTTACAGACATACTTAGAAAACAGGCACCGTGCTCCTCAGCTCCTGCATGTGCGACGTGTGTGTGGGCAGGGCTGAGGGGGCTGCTGAAACAAAAAAAAATCGTCACAGCCTAATTACCCGGCCCATATGCTCCCCTCCTGCGCTTGTGTAGGGGGAGCAAATTAGTGCAAGATCTCCATGGCTACAGTGGCACCACACGCCCAGGGCACGTGTCCCCCCTGTCTCCCCCACCACACCCCAAACTCTGCCATTGCCTGGGGAGGTCGCTCATCCCAGCTGCTAAAACACAGCCAGCCACATAGGGGGGGAACTGTCGACCCCGCTACTGAGTAAAGCCACCACCACAAAAAAAAAAAAGGTCATTTTGATATTCCCAAATACATTTACTGTCAGGAGGTTTTGTTCTGTAGGGTCCCTTGAAGTGTCAAGTCCTCCTCTTTTGGGCCCCTTTCTCTAACGTTAAGGAAATTTAATAACGCCAGGGATACCCCATGAATCAAAACCCTGCAGCCCTCTCCCTTCCTTGCCTCTCTCTACGGGGCCCAAAAGACCCCGTTTGGGTGTTTCTCCCCTGGCCCCATGTCACTGTTCAGACAAGGGGTGGTTTAAGCGGGAAGCAAAGATGGACATTTTTTTCCAAAGCGTGTTTCCCTGGCTGACAGCTTCAGCCATCTCTCCTCACCCCGGTGCTCAGGGCTATGGCAAGAAAGCCCCCGGGGCTGGCGTGCGGCCGAGCGACCACGGTGGGCGCCGGTGCTTGCGTGTCTGTCCGTGTGGCTCGTTAACCCGCTCTCAGTGGGGCTCTCGTTTTGGTTTGGCAGGTTTGACACCTGGCTTTCTTCTCGTTTAAAGCTGCCCCCCAGCAACCTACTCAGCTACTCGGGCAACTACACCGACGATGCCAAGAGCTGGCGGCTGGTCGACATCACCCGGCTGACCTCCAAGTACCAGCACGACCGGGCCGACAAGCGCATCTGCACCTCCCTGCTGAAGACGAAGACCTGCAGCCTGGAGCGCGCCCTGCGCCGCACACACCGCTTCCAGAAGTGGCTGCGGGCCAAACGCCTCACCCCCGACCTGGTCCAGGGCTGCAGCCCACAGCACACATCCTCATGCCCCACAGTGGTGGGGAGAGCACGGAGAGGGAGCCCCAGTGACATGACACCCACCTGGGTGCCATGTAGTTTGGGGTAGAGGGGTAAAAAAGGGTCCGAAGGAGACATGGTTGCGACTTGCTGGGTTGAGGGCGAGTTTGGGCAATGGCCGGCCCTGTCCTTCCTGCCCTGGCCTAGTGGAGAGGGGGCAGCCCTGTCCTCCTCCCTTCTGAGTCTACCCGCCATGAGAAAGAGGCAAAATGAGGCCCCAACGGGAAGAAGAGCGCCAGAGGCCCAGGGCCAACAGCCATTGGCAACGCCATGGAGCAGCCTGGCCAAGGCTGGGGCTCGGCCCTGGGATCGTGGGCACCAGCTCCCGGCTCCTCATGCAGGCTGGGGCTGAAGGCCTGTGGAAAGCCATAGGGATATTTCTGATGGGATTTTTTCCAGTTTTTCATCATGTCTCAATGGTTATTTTGGGGGGGTTTTTTTGGTCACAAAGTTGTACCCAATAGAGCAGCCCGTGCATTGACAAGTGATTTTGCTCTGGGCCAGGGAATGGGGCAACTCAGCTTGGGCCCCTCTGCTTGTGGCCGGCACGGGTGGTCAGAGGCTTGATTCCTCATCCACCTGCTGTCTATAGCAAGTGATCTCAGGCACAAAGAAGCATGCTGCCCTTTCTGTCACAGTCCTGGAGTGTCACAGGCAAAGGCAGGACAGGCACGCAGGCAGACAGGCGGCCATGGCGTGGGGAGAAGGATGTGCAGGCAGGGCCAGAGGAGCAGAGCAGGCAGGCTCTAGAGGAGAGATGGTGAGTGAGTGCTGCCCACACCAAGGGATGCCACAGGCAGCCAGGGACTGTCACCTGGCACACCAGTGGGTTTTGCAGCAGCTGGCTTGCACCTGAGAGCAAAAGTCCCCTCCCCAAACACACTCACATCCTCCCATGTCACCCAAACAGCAGCGAAGCATTGCCATATCCACTGGCAAGGGGCAGGGGCCAGGGTAGAGGCTGGATATACTCTTAACAAGACCCTGAGAGGCAAAGAAGGATTATTCCAGTACTTCACCCTCCTTCCAAGAGAGAAGTGGCTGTGAAAAAGGGACGACTTTTTTTTCTTTCAAGGCAACTGCTTCCTCCTGCCTGCATGCTGCCACATCCGTTCAGCTTTGCTGAGTGTTAAAGATATGATGCTTTAGTTTTTCTGCTTCTGTTACCCCATGAAGCCGCACACCTGAAGAGTGAAAGCGGGACACCCCATGCTGCAGCAGCAATAGAGCTGGGGCTGGTGCCTGAGCTGCTCTGAGAAGGACTCATTCTAGTCACGGACAGCCCCCCCATGGCATGTCACCCTGAAGCCAGCACCGTCCTGGGGGCTGAGGAGCAGGATGACACGTGCCAGACAGGGAAAAATTCTTTGGAGCAAAGCTACGCAGTACTTTGTCTAGTAACCTCAGGAGAGGGGGCAAATATGCATCACTTCCCTTCAGAGCATCCCTCACCTGAGCTGGTGGGCTGTTGGTAGGGACACCTCCCAGAGTGGCTGGCAGCAGCTTCCCAGGCACCCACTGGCCATTGCTTGTCCCCCAAGGCAGCATTGCAGGGGGCTGCGGGAGGGCAAGGCAGAGTGCCAGGCCCCCCGTAATTGCTGGAGTGTCCACGGAGTTTGTGCAGAGCCATGGTGCCCCCCCCAGCAGTGTTATGTGAAACAGAAGAAGTCAAGAGCTTAAATTTGCTAAGCTGAGTGAAAAAGTAACTGGGGAAATGTAGCTCCGCAGTATCTCAGATCTGCTACAAAGTTAAGGCATTAGCTGAGCCCAAATCCTTCTCCTCCCTACACTGTCCTCTCTGAAATTGAATCCCTGGCTAAGCTGGCTGGGTCACACACACATGCACACACATATGCATGCACACATGCATACACAGGCACACACACATGCATGTGCACACACACGTGCACAAGCAGCACCATGCAGAGCCTCTGGCTGGGGTGCCCTGGCCTCGCACCTATCCAGTTTCTCCCACGCGCTTGAATTTCCCCATGCAGCAGTGGGAAGCTGAGCTGACCCCAGCTCCAGGGCACCTCTGAAGCCAGCTCCAGGGGCCAGCCTGGGGGGACGCACCCGGGGACAAATACACTGGGACATTTCAGCAAACCCTGCAGTTTTTTAGCTGGTGAGGGCACAGGAGGCTGCAGGGAGGCACAGACCTTTACACGCCTGCCTCAGGATTGTGTCGCTCATGTTTTCATCGCTCTTTGGTTCTGTAAGTCAAGTGGGGAAACCTAAACTGGGATATAAATCTCTTCTAACAGCATATAGGTTTGAATATACAGAGAAGCATAGCAATACAGAGGCCCTGGGTACTAACTCCCCCCCACTCTAAATTTCGGCAGCAATCGCTATTTAAGATCAGGCATGTGCTCTGCAAAATGACTGCTGGTCTCACAGTGATGTGAACTGAAAAACAGCCTGCAGCAACAACATTTCAGTCATACAGTGTGTGTGAGTTTGTACACGAGGCCCCCAGCCCCGTTGTGTGGGCTACCACAGGTTACAGGGTGACCCCCCCAAGCCATCCATCCCCACAGATCCCCTTCCTCTCTGCCCACCCCACCCACCCCCTTCAGAGCCAGAAGTCGCAGGGGCGCCTCTGGCTGCCACCCAACCCAGTGCTGCTGCCCTTCTGCCATGTTTGCTGGGGGGATGCATGTTGGTAACCCGGCATGAGCCATGGGAGAGGGGTTTCTTGGGGGTACCATATGTCCCTGCAAATACTTACCTGCAGCACTGGCCTTATTTCCCCCACATCTTTTTGGAGGTGTTAACAGCACACCACTGTTAGTGCTCAACATGATGCTCACCCTGTTTCACAAACCCGCAGTCACTCAGCCGTGTCTGTACTTCCCTCCCCACAGTTCTGCAGCACCAAGAAAAGCTAATGGGCTCGGGTAATTTTGTCTTATAGAGCAGAAAATTACGACAAACTGTAACGCGCTTGAATCAAAATGACAGACCATGAAGTAATGTTTTTTTGCTTTACACTGCCTGCCCTGCCTGACCCAACTATCAGCCGAGCTGCCTGCCACAGTGATTATTTCACCTGCCACAATGAAAATCTTTATTGGACCCAGCAAAGTCTTCAGTGTTAAAATTCAACCTGCCTTGGAGATGAGCAGGATTTAGCTGGGGCTCAGCCTGCGTGGTAGCCCCAGCCACCTGCTGCTTCGCCCAGGAGCCCATCACCTCAAACAGTACCTCATGCATTTTCTGTTCGAGGGGAAGAACAACAAAAAGAGCGAGTTAGTTTCAGCACAGATCACCCACAGGGCAAATTTACAGCCCTGCCTACAAAGCACAGCCTGGAAAATGCTGGAGGCAGACAGACGAAAGCAGTACCAAGGTGAAAAGCCAGCCATTTTCAGCCTCTCTCTCTAGGACGTACTGTTTGAAACTATTGACCCCCACCTCTGCCAGCCCTCAGTGGATGTGCCGGCACCGTGGTTATGTGGCCAGTAGGCATCACTTTGCTCACAGCATATGGGCAGCAGCTCACTGGTCTGGCAGCCAGTCCATCTGAGGGAAGGGTGGGCTTTAGCAGGGTCCCAGAGCCACCTCCCAGACCTGCTTCCTCTTTGACCCTGCACCTCACCATCAGGGACATGCTTCGGTAAACCTGCTGGCACCACCTGCACCCAATCCCCCGCTGGAGGAGGATGATAGCAGCAGTGCCTGCAGTGGGGACGAGCCCCGAAGCTTCACAGGGTGACTTCAGTTTCTCTCTTTTGGGGGTGAACAAAACCCTTGGATTCAAACAGCCAGGAGCTGCAGGTGCTTTGACACCTACATCCAAATGTTTCCTCCTGGATCTCACCCCAAATTTGGTTGTTGGTGAAGCTGCACCCTGGCAGCGGTGTGTGGGGCAGGAGGTAGTGGTGCTCCTGAGCTGTGCCATCCCTCCTCAGGCTGGCTGAAGAGAAAGCGGAGTGAGGAAAAGCTGTTTTCCAGAAGTCATCTTTACGTCAGAGTGAAATCTGGGTGCTTCCGCACTAGATATGCACATATATGTATGCATGAGTGTTTAAAACACATCACATACTGGACAGTAGGTAAAAAGAAGTCACAGTTGAGTGTAGGTAGCCATTGCAGGAACTACTCATTATCAGATATAAAAATGTGGCAATTTAATCAAAGTAAATAAGAAGCTTTCCGTATCAATCACAAACAAGACATCAGGCTGCCTTCAAGTCACACTGCAAAGGACTTCAGAAATTCTCCAATAAATCAGTATCTCCAGTGTTCCAAGTGCTTGTTCATCAGATTTGTCTTCCGTCGACATTTTTTTGTCTGACAGTTGTACAACTTCAGCTCCTTTTCTGCTGTAGGGATGTTTCCATCGTTCACCCGGAAGGGGAGGCCCCGCTCTGCCAGAACGCTTGAGCAGGTGTTGAAGTATATGCATTTGAATAGCTCTGACCCCACTGCCCAGCTTTGGTAGATTGAGACTTCATTAAATCATAGGAAGCTGCACTGATGGTTGATATAAACATGTCAGCACCCAGCCCTGCTCCTCTGCTTCAGCACTGCCCCTGGTGTGCCTGCAATGGTTCCTTGGGAAACGAGCAGCCATGACCACCATGTGCAGCGCATGTCCATGTCTGTGTTAATAGGATGAGCTCTGACCGTGGAAAAAATCCTAATTGCAACTTTCATGCATTCTCTGCCACCATGATTTTTGTTCCTACTGTATACTCTTAAGGGTCTCAGCTTTTGCATTGCAACTCCTGGAGGCAGCAAGGCTTTCTAACTTTGGCTGCAAATATTTGCATACACGCTGAGCTGTAAGAGACTTTCTCCACAGTTTATCTCTTCTTTAAGGCAGCTCTGTTCTGCTCAGTTTTTCTCACTTCTCCTCCAAAGGGAAAGTGACAGAGTCAGCCACAATGTGCCTGCAAGTGCTGCGAGACAGAAACCCGTAGCCATCCCTTCCCCCTCCTTCTATGGTTTTAGATAATTACTTGAAAAAACATTTCCTTGATAAGGCTGCACCAGAAGAGATGGGTGTATGAAGACTTGTAACTAGAACTGGGGAGAATTATTTTTGACAAATGTTTTATTCTCTTGGGAAAAAAAATGGTGAAACAACACTCCAGTTAGGGTTGAGTTTTTCAAGTAGTTTTGACCAGCTATTGGCATTCAGGGCTTGTTTCATGCAACTGATGGCCAAGGAGGGAGCAGTTGGGACCTCACTGAGGATGGCAGGGAGGCAGAGGAGGGCACGTGGAAGGTCCGATCCCCCCTTTCCACTTCCAACTGCAAGAGCGGCACACTCTTCCTTTCCTCATTTCTTCATTTCTTCATCATGGCTGGGTAATTAAGTGTTATGCCAAATGAACAGCTCGCACAGGAAGGGTTGAGAGAGACCTACCTCAGAGTTACCAAATGACTTGAGGAGATCCTGAGTCAAATCTTTGCTCCCAGCATGAAGAATGGCAGGGAGCAATGTGAGCTCCACTGCCCTTTCCTCTGAAGCACATCTCCCAGCCATCGAATTAGAAAGAAAACCCAAAAGAGTAAATTTGGCTACTCAGATAATTTGGAAGAAAAAGACTTATCAAAAACCCAATTCCCTTCCCCAGCAGAGACATGGCAGGGCAGTGTTTCTGCATCACTATGGGCAACTCTCCATACATCCACTCTCCTTTGCTATTAAGGGTGACTGACTTCAAAAGAAAGGTCTTTTTTTGACTACGAACATATAAATTTCTATGTCATTTATCCCAGCCATAGATTGCTTGTTGCAATTTTACAAGCCAAACCTCCAAATCTGAAAGGTGAAATACAGTGATGATTGACTCCATTAGCCCAACATTTCTTTATTTGTTGCTGGTATTTACAAAAATTATGTACAGGCTATTAAAATTTGGGTTTGATAGTTAATGTGCAAACTGATTGGAGAGAGAATATATCCTGTGCTTGTATCCACATACAGTGTTTATTTACACTTTTAAGGCATATTTACTGACCTTAGCAAATAGTATTTCCAAGAAAGCCGCTCACAGGCTAAGCAAATAGCGAAGCAATCCGAAGACATTATTTAACGAGGGAAGTGACTCACCGGCTTAACGATGGGGAGGCCTCCACCAGTGAGCCAGGCTGCCAGGGCTGGAAGCTCGGGCAGAGAGACTATGCCTGCCAACATGGAGCAACCAGGTACCGCTCAGCCGTAGGGAAATGAGGTCCGCAGCATCCACACCTATGCCACGAAGACTGGGTGCTATTTTGGATACCTGAGTTGTGAACAGGCATTTTTGGATGGCGCATTTCTTTCCTAGGAAGGGTTTGCTGTAGAGTTCCCCCCGTGTGCCTGTACCCATCAGCAGCTGTGCCACAGGGGGCAGAGGTGCAGGGGGCAGAGCACAGAGATGCCTGTACCCCTAGCGTGGGCCAAGCACATTACGACATCTCAGTCTGGAAAATAAACATCTTTGTCATGTTTTCCCCTCTCGCCAGGGCCTGTCTAGCCCAATGTTGCGCTGCCCATCACAGCGTCTCCTGGACAGGATTGTGCGGCGCTATGCTGAGGTGCCAGATGCTGGCAGCATCTACATGGATCACCTCACCGACCGGGACAAACTGCGCCTGCTGTACACGCTGTCAGTGAATTCACACCCCATCTTGTTACAGGTACATACTCCCGCTCCTCAGCTTGAAATGCCACCCCACAGCCCCTTGCAAGCAAACCCTCGCGCAAGTTGCCTGCCGGCCCCCAGCTGCAGAGGAGTCCCAGCCCTGGCCTTTGGCAAGCTCCCTAGCCTTCATAAAGTATATTTCCTCTATGGGGTTGGATGTCTGAAGCCAGGCAGGCTCCTGCGGTGCTCCTTGCATCAGCCTGCGAAGTTGTGGCGAGATACGGATGCCCAGCCCCTTAAATAAATCAGAACCCAGACGGGTTATTGCGCTAGCACACTGTGAAAGCCAGGGTTTTACACGTCCTCAGTACTTCACAGTGTTATGTTTGCATTGCTAATATATTACTTAAAATCACAGCCTGTTTATAAAAGAGAAAGTGCATGCTTTAGTGTGGGAGGACCAAGATGTAGTGTTGAGGTTGAACATGGACTGGAGGAGCACTGATTTCCAGGCTCCATGTGCCAGCACTGATTTTTCTATTTGCATGCCACTGGTGAGTATCTCTGTGGCAAAGTGCAGCTTTGCAGAGGTGTTTGGTGGAATCCCAAGTACAACTGAGCTCTGACTTTGAAGGCAGAGAGCTGGGAGGCCTCACATATCTCTCCCGGTCCCCCGCTGACACACCTGGCAAGTGGCTCTTCTCTTTCCTAACACATATCTCCTAGGGAGTATCCTCACCCTTACCCACCACCACCCCACCTTTAGTCCTCATTGCTGTTTCTTTCAACCCTTCAAGATTCATAGAATCATAGAATGGTTTAGGTTGGAAAGGACCTTGAAGATCATCGAGTTTCAACCCCCCTGCCATAGGCAGGGACACCTCCCACTAGTCCAGGTTGCCCAAGGCCACGTCCAGCCTGGCCTTGAACACCTCCAGGGAGGTGTTTCTTCCACAAAGAAGAGAGGCAGCGGCAGTACCTGTCTCCTGCCCCAGGCCACCGCTGCCCTCAGCAGCTCACAGGGCTCTGCCCGGTCCCAGGGAAGGTGAATGGTGCTCTGGGAATCTCCTGCAGGTCTTTCAGCCAGCCCGGCCACAGCTCTCTGGGGCACGAGGCTGCAGCTCTCAGCACTGTAAAGATAGGGGAATGCAGCTTGCAGGGGTGAGAAAAATATGCCGAAGAGAAATGACTTGATTTTACGTGGATGCTGAAATGCCTTCACAACAGAAGGGACAAGCAACCTTAAATGTGAAACTGGACGAGTTCATAGCCCCCACCTCAGCCGGGCCTAAGGGTGCTGGGGAGACAGAAAAGTTATAAAGCAAACGGCAGAACATTTCGTGTTGGTGCAGCTCAGCAGTCATGCGGTTTGGTTTCTACCTGGGATAACCGCCCTGCTAGCACAAGCTGCAGTGATGCAGGGAGCCCAGCCCAGGTGTCCCCACTGTAACACACACCCAGCACTTCTGTCCCTGAGACTGCAAAGTCTCTTACGAAACAGCCAGGCAGTTCTTCCAAATTAATGAAAACCCACCTCACTGTGATTTCAGCTATGCAGCGCTCATGAGGGATCCATCAAAAGATCCATAAAGACACCTAAAATTAGCTCTTCTGCACCTAAAATTTTCATGAATTTGAAATCTATTATTGTATTGGACTTTCCAGTTAGTATCCCTCATGGAATAGGTCTTGAAATATCTGATTCTTCTTCCCTAATTAAAAAAAGAAGGAAAAAAAAAGCAGCATAGCTACTCCAGGATGGAGCAGCACCATCCCTGGCTGCTGGGGCAGGCTGGGGTGAGGAAGGGTGGCGGGCTGCTTTAGAAAGCAAAAGACGATACCAGCATTGATGCTTGAAGCCAGCCAGGGCACTTGAAAGTCCTCTGGGAGGGAGGTGGGTCCACGGGCAGAGCGCAGTGGCCAGAGGGCAGGAGCGATCTCCCCATTTCCACTCTCCCCGGCAGATCTTCCCCGACGTGGAGGGATGGCCCTTCCCGCGGTACCTGGGCCCCTGTGGGTGGCTGGTGGTCAGTGCCAGCACCCGGCCCCTGCGCGACTTCTACGGGGCAGCCCCCGAGGTGGCCGCCGACCTGGCCCTCCAGCTCCTCGCTGTCCTCCGCTCCATGGGCACCAATGACCTCAACTATTTCTTCTACTTCACCCACGTGGACGCTGGCACCTTCGGTGTGTTTAGCAATGGGCATCTGTTCATCCGGGATGCCAGCACGCTGGGAATCATCGACAAGGAGGAAGGTACTCAGCAGGCTCTGGGGCTGCGCATCTGTTGCAGGAGGGCTTAGCGAGACAGGGGAAACAAATCTTTCACCTGCTACACTCGGCTCTGCTGCTTATTTTTTTTTTAACCAACCAAACGTTACTTGCTAAATTAAATAATGAAAAGTTCACAGAGAGATTTGCCGACAGCAAAAGCATCAGCAGCTCCTGTCACCCTGGTTCGGAGCTGGGAAGACAACAGGAGGATTTTTGTGTGGTCAGTGGTTTGCTGATAGATTGTGGGTGCTTACATCCTGCCCGGCCCCCTCGGGGGCTGGCAGCAGCATTCAGCATGCACAGTGCTGAACGCTTTCATCTGAAGTCCTCCTAAATCACCCCTTTTAAAACTTTTGCCACACAAATGTCAATATTTGCAAGTAGAATTTTCATAACTTCATTTGTTTTAAGTGTTGGGTCAAATCAGACTCTTTTTGGGTGCATTTGCCACAGTAACAAATCATCATCATTATTACAAAAACAAAATCCCCCTTTTGTCGTTTTTGCATAAAATCAAGGGTTACTATTCACTTTTCACAGGTTACATTAGTCTGCTCCTGGAAGTAGAGCTAGTCAAAGACCATTTCTCCAATAATTTAACAATTTCATTTTGAATGTTCAAATTTTCAAAAGGCCTTTGCTCAGCTCACACATTCAGCTGAATAGATCTCAAATATTCAGAAGCAGCTGTCAGAGAATTTTCCACTGGGTTTCTTTTTCTTGTCCCAACAGCTATTACTGTTGACTTGACTCCAGCTAGATGAGCTGTTGGTGCAATTTAATGATTTGGGGTAACATGGAAAAATTATGGGTTTGGCTATTTGCGGTAGTTTTTGTAGGAACTCCGTGGTATAGGTTAGTACTCCAGTTCTAATTTTTTCTTCTAATTTTTTTCTGCACCAGTTTGACTTGACAGGCTCCTCTCCAATTCCTGTGTCAGGCTGTTCTGCAGAGCTCTGTCATTCAGAAAAATATATATTTCAGGAGTGAGAAAATTGGCCTATAGACAGCTACAGCACAGAGTACTTTGTGGTGAGACAGCAGTATCCTTTAGATAGTAACAAACCTCACATTAATACAGAGGTACAGACATATGTGATTATCCAAGATTTCACTCCCGTGCTTCTAACAAGTGGTTTAATTGTCTCTAATAGGGAGCCAGCTGATTGACGGCCAACAGGAGTATAAAGATATATTTAGCTGTTTGACTGTGGACTGCCAGTCTGCATTTGTGTCCTGTAACTCCATCAGAGAGAAGCACAGCCTCGTCATGGTGTGTCAAGAGCTTTTGCCTAAGCTCCTGAAGGGGAAATTCCTGCAACCCGTGCAGGAGAAAATAGACAGCTTCCTGCAGCACTGCACCGATGGCCTTGCCGATGACCAGGGTGTCAATGAGGCAGTTGCAGAGCTGGCAGAGATCCTGAAGCCTCTGCGGTCATGTGATTCCCGTTTTGCCTACCGCTACCCTGACTGCAAATACAGTGACAAATACTGACGGCTTTGGAGAAGGAGTCTCCTGGAAAGGACTGGGGCAGTGTCAGCCCCCTGCCAGCACGGCAAACAAGGAGGAACCAGGGTAGCTGGAGAGATGCACCATATCTGGGGCCTCCTGGACAAGGGAGCAGAGAGCACATAGGATTTATTGTTCATCTCCCAGAGACGCATTTGTTACACGGGATGTTAGACGTGATGTAAGGCTTATGGATTATTAGCATTATCGTGAGTGACAGGGGCTACAGGATTAATAAATCTTATTCACGTATTTTGGCTTTGGAAGGGTTTTCCATGACGTCCGTTAAAAAGAAACTGTCTGAATGCTGCACACTCACAACTAGCTAGACAGCGAACCTTAACTACCAAGAATGTCTTTCTGATCAAGGTGATATATACATAATGTGAGATGGATGGAAGCATTTAAGACTTGCCTTGTGGGGATTTTTAAATCATAGATAAACTGAATCACCAGATCAGTTCTGTACCATCAGCCATCACAGGTCACTTTTATAAAATATTCAACTGTTATTACTTTTATGGTACACAGAACAGAAAGATGCAATCAACAGCATTAAGAAACTGAAAGGCCCCATGTCTCTTGAGACTTAATTTTTCTAATCCCCAAGTACAATTACTTTTAGTCTTTCCCAAGTTGATGGGCAGTAATTGGAGACTAATAAATCTTGTTTTAAAATCAGAAAAACCCCCAACTCTGGGATGCGATTGTCAAGTAGATAGTTTCACACTTTTCTTTCCAAAGAAAACTGAAGGAACCATTTGCACAAAACCATTTAAATGGGAAAATTACCTTAAGAGGATGAACAACACAGGCAGAGGATGAGAGATTAGTTTACCCTGAGCTTGACAAGACTTGCTGAACACTCAATACTCCAGCATAGGTACTGGGGTACCCTCAAAGAGCTGGGGATGTCTAAGTCCTGACGAGCAAGAGGTACAGCCATCCTCATCCATTTGCTTTTCAAAGGAGGAATCAGTAAGTCAGTCACCAAAGGAGTGACACAGGCACTTAATATTTGGGGTGGTGGACTCTTTTTTCACAGCAGTGGCCAACCCAGGGCTAGACACAGGTGTCTCATTTTCTGGGCAGAGTTGTGAACCACAACTTTCTCACTCAGCACCTGTCAGTCACCTGTCCTGTGTGCTCCTCGTGGGGCATCAGAGGCCCACACCAAACCTTCCCAGATGTCTAGGGGACTGCCAGACCTCACCTGGGTTTGAGGCTTTCTCCTGGGATCCAGGTGCGTGGAGTCACCAAGAAAATTTGACTGAGCTGAGTCAGAAACCAGACTCTGGATCCCCCGTATGTATTTTCATCACGGAAACAGTCTTCCTTTAGCCATGGTTCAAAAAAGAAATCAGTAACACCATAAAAGCAGAAAAAGATGTGAGCGCATTTGCATTGCTAATTGTTGTACGGAGTAGGAATGCAAATAAAGATTTTGTGTTGGCTGTGGAGGGGCTCTGTGCGTGCAGAGCACCCTGCCTGGGGTTTGAGGCAGGTGTCGCAGACAGATTAGGCATCCAAAACCACACACAGGTCTGACACCGGGAAAATCTGACCCAGGACATTTATTTTGTCTTCCCTGCTGGCATAAAGTACCCAGTGCACCTTTCACCTCTCAAGAAGTAGAAACATTGAAAATAACTTGTAGGTAAATTTAGCTCCAGGCCCATATGGTCCAACAGCAAAAATGTTTAAATATACAGCCTAAGCTATGGCTGCAGCTCTCTTTCTCGATTTCAATCTATTTCTACCTCATGGCTCTCTTCCAATAAGAAAAACATGTCCTTCGCCGAGATCCATAAGGCTGACTAACAATCTGTTTTCAACAGTTTTTCTTGAATCTGTCTGCATCTCCGATCTCTCGGTCTGTGATTTTACCTGATAGCTGGGCATTAGCCCTGGGCCCCTTCCCCTCTAGCGAGTCCTCCCCCTCGATGCCAGAGGCTGGCCTCCTTGTGCAGGACAGGAGGAGCTCCCGCTTCACCACCACTCTTGCTAGGGTCAGCGGTCAGGTGCTGCCCACCCTGGGCTGCAAGCTGCCAGTATCCTCTCGGTGCTGGAGGACAGCCTTCTTCATGAAGTTGTAACTAAAAACACACTCTGCAAAATGCCCAAAAAGCGCCAAGATGAAGAACTGGCTTGGTCTGCCCGTGCCCCAGCAGAGATGATCAGCAAGCCGTGGTCTGCAGAGAGGTCTTCGCAGCTGCCCCGTGACTCAGGCTGGCCTCTGATTCAGCGTTCTTTCGTTTAACAATGGCTTGACTTGCACTGGAAGGGGGAGCAGCCCTTGCAGCAGGGCTCCACAGTGGGTTCACTCCTCTCCCCTGTGTCCTGGGCATTTTTCTTTTCACCACACACTTTTTCCTTTTCATAGAATCATAGAATACCAGGTTGAAAGGGACCTCAAGGCTCATCTCATCCAACCTTTCTTGGCAAAAGCACAGTCTAGACAAGATGGCTCATCACCCTGTCCCACTGAATCTTAAAAGTGTCCAGTGATGGGAAACTCACTACTTCCCTGGGGAGATTATTCCAATGGCTGACTGTTCTCATTGTGAAAAATTTTTCTCTTGTGTCCAACCAGAATCTTCCCAGGAGTAACTTGTACCCATTACCCCTCATCTTTTCCATGTGACTCCTTGTAAAAAGGGAGTCTCCATCTTCTTTGTAACCAGCCTTTTAATACTGGAACATGGCAATAAGGTCTCCCCTACACCTTCTTTTCTCATGGCTGAACAAACCCAATTCTCTCAGCCTTTCCTCATACAGCCAGCTTCCCAGTCCTTTGAGCATCTTTGTGGCCCTTCTCTGGACCCTCTCCAGCCTGTCCACATCTTTTTTGTATATTTTCTTCTGGAAATGAGCCCTTCATCTACTGTACGGCTCTATGCAAAATGTCTCCTGGGCAGGAGAGCATCTCTCTGCTATCAAACCAGCCCAGGGAAATGCAGAGGGGATGCATGTGCTCAGCACCTTAGAGAATGGCAGGAGCAAGCCCAGATCTCTCAGGTCCAATCCATCATTGGGCAAAGGACAGAGAGGTGTCATGCAGCCTTCAGCTGGGCCCTGATAACTCATGATCCTAAAATGTCAGGTGTAAGAAATGGAAGAGTCAGTTGGCAAGACTGCAGCAGAAGTCTTGAGGCACGTGGCATCTATTTTTACATGGCTTGATTCAAAGTTGTTGAAGTTGAGAGGAATCTCCCCAGTGCTTTCAATAGACTGATATAAATTAAAAAAAAAAAAAAAAGATTAAAAATAACAGAATTGTGGATTTAAAAATTATTAAAGCATTGGGAGCTGTGTTCATCACTAGTTTCTCTTCAGACATCGATTGCAAAGGCCAGGCTCATGTAAGACCGTGACTAATATGCCAGCCATAAAATCAGTCCATGGCTCAGAGAACAATAATTTTCCTAAACT